>NW_022437708.1:0-28466 GCF_009761245.1 Sapajus apella
TGCAGTGGCACCATCTTGCCTCATTGCAAGCTCCTGGGTTCAAACGATTCTCCTGCCTCAGCCTCCCAAGTAGCTGGGACTACAAGCGCCCACCACCAGGTTCAGCTAATTTTTGTATTCTTTCTTAGAGTTGGGGTTTCTCCATGTTGCTCAGGCTACCAGGCTGGTCTTGAACTCCTGACCTCAGGTGATCGGCCTGCCTTGGCCTCCCAAAGTGCTGGGATTACAGGTCTGAGCCACCGCACCTGGCCTCCATCTCTCCCTTTTGTATCCGCCAACTCACACCTTGCCCATGTGACTCATGCATACCCCTGCCTTGCCCCATGGTCATTTGTGAGTCGTGCACTAAATGGCCTTTAGTCCAGAGACCAGACATCAGACAGCAATCTGGACCTCTTCCTGTTGGGAGGTGAGACCTCCAGGAGAGGAAAACGCTTGCTGTGGAGCCTGCAGGCTGAACACACTGACTCTCTGGGCAAACAGCTAGAACAGAACTGAGCAAACTTCCAGCCAGAAAGAAAACTTCCCAGTCAGCTCTTCCTCAACCCCATTTTACAGATGGAAGCACTAAGGTTCAGAGGAGAGGAGACAGAGCAGGCATTGGAACCATAGTCTCCTGGCTCCAAAGCCAAGTCCTGTCCACCCAGCCAGGCTCCATCCTTCTATAAATGTTTATAACGGTATGTGATGGGCACTGTTGTTAGGTCCTTTTACACACATCACTCAATCTGTTTTTCCCATTCATTTGACAAGGGTTTATTGAGCTCCTACTGTGTGCAAGAGCTGGACTCAATACTGGGGACATCTTAGTGAAAAACTCAGGCAAAGTCTAACCACCTGGATTCTAACAAGACAACGAGCGGGTTGGGGTCGTGGGCAAGGCTGTGAAGGCAATGAATGAACTGGTGGGATCAGACAGGAAGGGTGGTCAGGGATGCTCTCTGCATGGAAGGGGCATCTTCTTGGCTTTGAGACCCAAATGCCAAAATACCTGTGAGCAGCAGGCCATGCCCACTCAGTAACAGAGCTGAGCCACACCCCTCCATAGATGCCAAACCAAACACCAGATCGGGCCAGCAATGAGGGACAAAGACCATGGCCTGCAAGGGTCTTGCCACCCGAGCTCACAAGGGGATTTTTGTTATGCTTCCTTTATTATTATTATGGTGGGGTTGGGGGTCCTTAGTGCACAAGAAACACTCTAGGAACCCTAAGTCAAGATCGAGGCTGCAATCCCTGCTCTGCCCTTGCTGTGTGACCTCGGGCTGCTATCGCCACCTCTCAGAGCCTCAGCTTCCTTCCCCTTCTGTAAAATGGAGAGCCTAATAATACCCACCTGGCAAGGGGGTCCAGGGAAGTCAGTGAGCTCCTTCGTGTAAAGAGCTGATACCTGCACGTGGCGCCGGGCCACAGATTTGTAATGGGGATTGAAATTACTGATAAGTGGCCAGGCGCCGTGGCTCATACCCATAATCACAGCACTTTGGGAAGCTGAGGCAGGTGGGCCACCTGAAGTCAGGAGTGTGAGAACAGCCTGGCCAATGTGGTGGAACTCCATCTCTACTAAAAATAGAAAAATTAGCTGGGCATGGTGGTGTGTGCCTGTAATCCCAGCTACTTGTGAGGCTGAGGCAGGAGAATCTCTTGAACCTGGGAGATGGAGGTTGCAGTGAGCTGAGATGGTGCCACTGCACTCCAGCCTGGGCAACAAGAGTGAAACTTTGTCTCAAAAAAGCAAGCAAGCAAGCAATTACTGATTACCTTATAGATTGTCAGAGGCACACAAGGGGCTCAGAGGGGTGATCACACCCATCCTCACACACAGAAAGGGGAGCAGTCCAAGACCAAGACCACATAGCAACCAGCCCTCAGCAGCTGCATTGCCCCAGCTTCTCCATTATGGCCCAGGTTTCGGACCTGCCCCAGAGGGGTCCTTGGGCCTCCCCCTACCACCTCCTCTCCCTTCCTCACTTTAGCTCTTCTCTGTGGCCCCTAGTTATGGCCAAAGCCTGGGGATCTTATGAGTTTGAGGCAGCCTGAGCTTCTGTCTGTACTTTCACCCAGAGCCAGAGCACCAGGCCCCATGCACATCAGCTGTGATTCTCCATCAGTGCAAAACCACCTAAGGGCTTATGCCTGTAACCCCAGCACTTTAGGGGACTGAGACGGGCAGATCACTTGAGGTAGGAGTTCAAAATCAGCCTGGCCAACATGGTGAAACCCCATCTTCTAAACATACAAAAATTAGCTGGGTGTGGTGGCATTTGCCTGTAATCCCAGCTACTCGGGAGTCTGAGGAATTCATCACTTGAATCGAGGAAGCAGAGGTTGCAGTGAGCCGAGATCACACCACTGCACTGCAGCCTGGGTGACAGAGTGAGACTTCATCTCCAAACAAAAAAAGAAAAGTGCATGGGCTCTGGAGGCAGAGAACTGGAATTGAATCCCAGCTGTTTTACTTCTCAGCTGTGTGCCCTTGGACAAGTTTGCTTTTCTGAGCCTCAGTTTCCTCATCTGTGAAATGGGAAAAACACCTGGCTTGCCAGTGGTCTTGGGATGACTGGTGAGTACCTTGCACGTAGTAGGTGCTCAACACGTGTGCTTTCCCATGGCCATCAAAGAGGCCTCAGGGCTGCCCTCCTGCCCTTCCCCCATGACTCCTGTGACTGCCTCTTAAATGGGTACTCAGGGTGATAAGGAGGAACAGGTGTGGGAGCCAGGCTGGATCCACACCCACCCACGCCCATTGTTGGGAAAACAAGCCTTTAATGCCTGGTCCTGCTGCTGATGGCTGAGAATATAAAATGGGATCCAGAGCCAACCACTCCCCTCCCCTAAGGCACGCCGAGGCCAATAGTGTTTAAAAGGAAAGGAGGCAGTGGCATGGAGGCTCCAGAGACCCAGCCCTTCCTATGGCAAGAAGGGAGCCAGTGGGGCCCACTGCTGAGGGCCATCTGGCAGGTGTTCAATTCTACCTTCCTCCTGGGGACCTGCAGCCTTGTCATCAGTGATGTCTTCAGGTTCACTGTCCCCAAGCTATTCAGGTGAGTCCAGACTTCACGTGCCCTGCTAAGGCTGGTGGTCTCTTAATGGCATCCCTCCAGGGTCAGGGCACTTCAGCTCTCCTGTCTCTGCCTGTAGAGCTGGTGCTCGGGACACTGGAGGGTTGGTGAGAAGGATACTGAGGAAGGAACATTAATGAGAAAGTGACTGACCCCCAGAAAGGCAAATGAGCAAGCTTCTACCTGACTGCATCAATTAGCTTTTGCTATAAAATGCTCCAAAAGTGAGTGACTTAAAATTACAAGCATTCTTTTATTTAGTTTGTGGTAATATGGGTCAATAATGGGGGCTGCGCTCGGCTGGGTGGTTCTTGTCTTGGCTGGGTTTTCCTATGTGCCTGCAGTTGTGTATCTGAAGCTGGGATGGTTGTCTCTGTCCCATGTGGGTTCCCATCCTCCAAAAAGCTGGCTCAGACTTGTTCATGTGGCTGCTTGGGAGGGTTCTCAGCAATAGGCCAAAAGCCCCATTTTCTCTTGCGGCCTAGGCTCAGAGCCGACATAGCTTCACCTCCACTGTACTCTGTTGGTCACAGGTGCTTTTGTGGCCAGACCAGATTGAAGTGGTGTCTGCTCGGCTGCCATCACACAGCATCACAGACTGAGTAGCTTCAACAACAGAAACGTATTTTTCTCATGATTCTGGAGGCTGGAAGTTCCAGATCAGGTATCGGTAAGTTGGTTCTATCTGAGGCGTCTGCCCTTGGTGTGCAGTTGGCCGCCTCCTCCCTGTGTCGTCATATGGCCTCCTCTGTGTGCGCCCTGGTGCCTCCCTGCATGTCTACATTTTCTCCTCTTACAAGGGCCCCAGTAAGACTGGATGAGGGCCCAGCCTAACGACCTCATTTTAACTTCATTGCCTCTTTAAAGGCCCTGTTTCCAAATACAGTCACATTCAGAGGTACTGGGGGTTGGGGCTTCGATATACAAATTGTGTGAGGACAAAATTTAGCCCATAACAACTGGGGATAAAAATGCCATCTCTTGATCTTGAGGAGCTGCAGTCAGATTGAAAAGCAGGGACAGTGGGGGGGAACTAACCGAGATCATGATTGTGAAAAAGTCAACCACGCCGACTGATCCTCCACACCTGGCCTGGCTTGGGCAAAGACAGCACACCTGGGAATCTCCTCTCACCAGCTGTACCTTCTCCCTCCTTTCCCGGGAAGCCTTTTCCTGGAGTTTCGTGGTGATGATCCCAAGCCTCCAGCCTGGAAGGGCCACCTCCTCGCCGTGCTGATGTTCCTCTCGGCCTGCCTGCAAACACTGAGCAGCAGAACGGCTACCAGCTCCAGGTGCTGCAGATGAGGCTGCGGTCGGCCATCACTGGCCTGGTGTACAGAATGGTGAGCCCCAGGGGACAAGTGCAGGTCTTCCTGGCCAGGAAAAGCAATATCATTGAGCTGGTTCGTAGTAAGGCTACCAGCAGCTGAGAATGCATTCAGTCCTTACTTATTAGAGTCACTCACGATACATTCACACTTCCTTTGTTATTTCTTTTTATTTATATGTATTTATTTTATTTATTTATTTTTTTCGAGACAGATGTTGCTCTGTTGCCCGGGCTTTCATGCAGTGGTGCAGTCTCGACTCACTGCAACCGCTGCCTCTCCAGTTCAAGTGATTCTCCTGCCTCAGCCTCCCGAGTGGCTGGGACTACAGTCACATGTCACCATGCCTGCCTAACTTTTGTATTTTTAGTAGAGACAAGGTTTTGCCATGTTGGTCAAGCTGATCTCCAACACCTGGCCTCAAGTGATCTGCCTCACCTCCTTAGGTATTTCTGTAAGGTCTTATGTGATCTGCCACTGGGACCTCTCTGACCTCATCCCATGTGTCTCTCTCTCAAGCACACACACACACACCCCTCCTCCCATGCTCACTCTCCTCCAGCCACACAGGCCTCCTTTCTGTTCCTCAACCACTCCAGGCACCCACCCACCTCAGTGCATTTATTCCCACTGCCTAGACACCATTTCCACTCCCCTAATCTAATTTTAATGTTTGAGCCTAATTTTAACTTCCACTCATTCCCCCTTGATGATAAAGTGTTAACCTTCTGATAAGGCGGTCAATCAGCTGTGTTTCCAGACAATGCTTCTTGTGGTAAAAATGACCACAAGGCTGGGCGGGGTGGCTCATGCCTGTGATCCTAGCACTTTGGGAGGCTGAGGCAGGTGGATCACTTGAGGTCAGGAGTTCAAGACCAGCCTGGCCAAGATGGTGAAATGCTGTCTCTACTAAAAATACAAAAATTAGCCAGGCATGATGGTACACACCTATCTATAATCCCAGCTACTCAGGAGACTGAGACAGGAGAATTGCTTGAATCTGGGACGGGGAGGGTACATTGAGCTGAGATCACACGATTGCACTCCAGCCTGGGTGACAGAGCAAGACCCTGTCTCGGAAAAAAAAGACCCGAAATTGCGTCTGGGCTGGAAGTGGTGTCCACTGACTGAATACCTGGTTGGAGGCCGTAGCCTTGTACTTCTCTCTGTGCTCTCGTCCTCTCGGGGGACTCTGGACTCTAAGTTCCTAGACTGCTGCTGCAAGAGCTCTTGGCTCCCGTGGGGCATGAAGCATCTGAGCCAGGGCAGGTCCTGTCTCATGTAAGTCTCATTCTCCGACACCTGAACTGTCACCTGGGGAGGAGGGCACCGAGGGTACAGCTCCTGGGTAGCTGAGAGGGCAGCTCTTGATGCCGTCCTGCCAGAGTGCTGAGTTCCAGCTTCATGTCCCCCTGAGCATGCCAGAGCTGCGTGCGCCCTATCCTGTTCTAAGAGTCCACATGTTTCCTTGTGCCTGAGAGGAAGGCCTCCTGATGGGGTGCTGATCTTTCTACTCCCCACCTGCCGAGAGGCCTTTTTTGATCTCCTGATGAGGTCAGACCCCTCCTCTCTAACCTCTGGGCTGCTTTATTTGTTTATTTATTTATTTATATGGAGTTTCATTCTTATAGCCGAGGCTGGAGTGCAATGTCGGGATCTCAGCTCACTGCAACCTCTGCCTACTGGGGTCAAGCAATTCATCTGCCTCAGCCTCCCGAATAGCTGAGTCTACCGCCGCGAGCCAGTTTGAACCTGTTGTGGCCCAAGTCTTTCAGCACATCCCAGACATGGGAAGTGGGAGAGAGTAACTCGGGTGCACCAGGGCAGGGGTGCTGCCTCCGGTCACCACTGTTCTGCCAGCACCCAGAGCAGGACTGCAAAATGAGCATTTGTGGCCTGGTGTAGTGGCTTATGCCTGTAATTTCAGCACCTTGGTAGGCCAATACTGGTGGATCACCTGAGGTTAGGAGTTCGAGGCCAGCCCGGCCAACATGGTGAAACCCATCTCTATTAAAAAAAAAAACAAAAATTAGCTGGGTGTGGTGGCGCATGCCTGTAATCCCAGCTACTTGGGAAGCTGAGGCAAGAGAATTGCTTGAACCAGGACAGGCGGAGGTTGTAGTGAGCCAAGTTCACACCACTGCACTCTAGCCTGGGCTACAGGGAGAGACTCTATCTCAAAAAAAAAAAAAAAAAAAGCAAAGCTGGTATGGGCGCACACCTGTAGTCCCAGGTAATTGGGAGGCTGAGGTGGGGGCATCATTTGAGCATGGAGGCTGCGGTGAGCTGAGATTGTGCCGCTGCACCCCTGCACTGCCTGGGTAACAGAGCAAGACCCTGTCTAAAAAAATAAATAAATAAAACAAATGCACACTGAGTAGGACAGCCTGGGAATTTCATCCATGCTTCAGTAGCAACCACTGGGATAGTCCCAGACTTCTGTCATATCAGCAAAGCCCTCTGAACAGCTTGGTGCCTGCATTTCCCTCGCTGCCCAGGCTGGAGAGCAGTGTCTAGATCTCGGCTCACTGCAATCTCCTCCTGGGGTCAAGCAATTCTCCTGCCTTGGCCTCCTGAATAGCTGAGCCATCACGCCTGACCCATGTGACACTTTAATGAGGTCAGATGCATAGGTGACGGCTGCCTGATCATCTTCCTGTCACTGGGCCGGGCTAGGGCCTGTGTCCCCTGGAAACTCCTCAGCTCTTTATGCTGGTAAGGGAAGAAGGAAGAGGGGGCCCTTGGGGGACATACGGCGAGATTTGATGGGGACATAGTTTACCTGATTGTACTTACTGTTCCCTTCTAACGTGTAACTCATAGAAGGTTGCCTGGAATCCCAGGGAGTTAGGGTTGCTCACCATCACCTAGGGGTGAAGGGAAGAGAAGCTGAGGCTGTACAGAGTCAGCAGGCAGGACAGGGCGACAAGCCACCTGTAGTGACCCCAGCACACCTTCAGATGAAAAACCAGGGCTGGGTGTGCTGGCTCACACCTGTAATTCCAGCACTCTGGGAGGCTGAGGCAGGTGGATCATTTGAGGTCAGGAGTTCGAGACCAGCCTGGTTAACATGACAAAATCCCATCTCTACTAAAAAAAAAAAATGAAAGGCTGGGCGCGGTGGATCATGCCTGTAATCCTAGCACTTTAGGAGGCTGTGGCAGGTGGATCACCTGAGGTCAAGAGTTTGAGACCAGTATGGCCAACATGGTGAAACCCCATCTCTACTAAAAATACAAAAATTAGCTGGGTGAGGTGGTGCATGCCAATAATACTAGCTATTCAGGAGGCTGAGGCAGGAGAATTGCTTGAACCAGAACGGTAGAGGTTTTAGTGAGCTGAGATCGCACCAATGCACTCCAGACTGGTAACAGAGCAAGAATCCAACTCAGAAAAAAAAAAAAAAATTGGCATGGTCGCATGTGCCTGTAATCCCAGCTATTGGGAGGCTGATCCTCTCTCCTGACCTCAGGTGATCCTCTCACTCACCCTCCCAAAGTATGGGGATTACAGACCTGAGCCGCAGTGCTTGGCCTGAGACAACAAATTTGTCTTGTTCTAAGCCACCTAGTTTGTGGCACTTTGTTACAGCATCCCCAGCAAAGTGATACCCAAGGAATAATCCATTTCATTGTTAAAGGACACAAAAGCTTATGCCCTCGGTTGTTCCTGAATGTGTAATAGGTTTTGGCCAGGAACAGAGGCTCATGCCTGTAATCCCAGCACTTTAGAAGGCTGAGATTGGAGGATCACTTGAAGCCCGGAGTTTGAGGCCAGCCTGGCCAACATGGCGGTATCCCATCTCCACACACACACACACACACACACACACACACACACACACACACACAAATTAGTTGGGCATGGTAGGAGGGCATGGTGAGAGGATTGCTTGAGCCTCGGAGTAAGAGGCTGCAGTGAGCTGTGATGGTAGCACTGCACTGTAGCCTGGACAACACAGGAAGTCCCTGTCTCTTAAAAAAAAAAAAAAAAAGGTTGGGGAGGTGGTTTGATTTTGTGGGGTTTTTTGTTGTTATTGTTTTTTGAGATGGAGTCTCGCTCTGTGCCCAAGCTGGAATGCAGTGGTGTGATCTCAGCTCACTGCAACCTCCGCCTCCTGTGTTCAATTGATTCTCCCACCTCAGCCTCCCAGGTAGCTGGGATTACAGGTGTTCACCACCACACCTGGCTTGGTTTTTTTATTTTTAGTGGAGACAGAGTTTCACCATGTTGGCCAGGCTGGTCTCAAACTCCTGACCTCAGGAGATGCACATGCCTCAGCCTCCCAAAGTGCTGGGATTACAAGTGTGAGTCACTGCACCCGGTCGATTTCATGTTTTGGCTGGTTTGGGTCTGGCAGGTGTATGGTTAATAAACCAGGCCTAAATATTTCTAGGCTACCAGCAGGTCAGGTACTCAATGACAGCAGTGTTGTGGATGGTGATACTGGCTTCGAATATGGAAGAGAACAAGGTCTGGTCTTTTCTCACCCAGATGGTGTTGACAAGCTGACCTAGGAGGTAACAGGACCGGTACATGAGGCCCTGTGTACATCCTGGGAAAGGAGATGCCAACTGCTGGGACCCCAGCCCCTCTGCCACCACCCAGCCCACCCAGCCAGTGGCTCTTCCATGTTCCTTATAGCTTTTGAGAGGTTGGCTATTCGAAGGAGAATGAATCAGGGAAAACACAGGGCTGGGGCACAGTTTTGTTAAACTTGACAAGGAATATGCTTTGGTTCAAGAAAACCCATGGCCAGGCACAGTGGCTCACGTCTGTAATCCCCGCACTTTTGGAGGCCGAGGTGGGAGGATCACTGGAGGTCGGGAGTTCGAGGCCATCATGGCTAACATAGTGAAACCCCATCTCTACCAAAAACACAAGAATTAGCCAGATGTGGTGGCACATGCCTGCAGTCCCAGCTACTGGAGAGGCTGAGCCCGGAGTATCCCGGGAGGCTGAGTTTGCAGTGAGCCAAGAGCACGCCATTGTACTCCATCCTGGGTGAGAGAGTGAGACCCTGTCTAAAAAATAAAAATAAGAAACTTAAGAAAACCCCACCCTTCTGCCAGGCATAGGGGTGCATACCTATAATCCCAGCACTTTTGGAGGCTGAGGCGGACGGATCACGAGGTAAGGAGATTGGGAACATCCTCACCAATGTGGTGAAACTCCATCTCTACTAAAAATACAAAAAAATTAGCTAGGTGTGGTGGTACACACCTGTAGTCCCAGCTCAAGGGGCTGAGGCAGGAGAATTGCTTGAGCCTGGGAGGTGGAGATTGCAGTGAGCCGAGATTGCACCACTGCACTTTAGCCTGGCATTACAGGTGCATGTCACCAGGCCTGGCTAACTTTTATATTTTAGTAGAGATGGGGTTTTTGCCATGTTGTCCCGGCTGGTCTCCAACTCCTGACCTCAGGTGATCCACCCACCTCGGCCTCCCAAAATGCTGGGATTGCAGGTGTGAGCCACCATGTCCAGCCTGATTTTTTTCAAGTATTTAAAAATATAAAACTAATAAACATTCTTGTGCTGCTCATGGGCTTCATAAAAACAGGTGGTTTTTATGAAGCCCATGAGCCCTGGCTAGATGTTTGTTTGAGACAGAGTCTTGCTCTATTGGCCAGGCTGGTGGAGTGGCCTGATCTCGGGTCACTGCAACCTCAGCCTCCCAGGTTTAAGCAATTCTCGTGCCTCAGCCTCCCTAGTAGCTGGGATTACAGGCGTGCACTACCACACCCAGCTAATTTTTTTGTATTTTAGTAGAGATGGGGTTTTACTACGTTGGCCAGGTACTCTCAAGTTCCTGGCCTCAAGTGATCTGCCTATCTTGGCTTCCCAAAGTGCTGGGATCACAGGCATGAGCCCTGGCTAGGTACGTTTAAGGTATAATGGCGTATGGAGGCTGAGGTGGGAGGATCACTTGAGGCCAGGAGATCAAGGCTAGCCTGGGCAACATACCAACCAGAGAGATCCTGTCTCTACAAAAAAAAATTTTTTTTAATTAACTGGGCATGTTCTATAATCCTAGGTACTTTGGAGGCTGAGGCAGGAGGATCGCTTGAGCCCAGCACTTCAAGGTTACAGTGAACTGTGATCACGCCACTGAACTCCAGCTCTGAGACACAGCAAGACCCCCTTTCTAAAAATTGTAAAAAATGTTTTTTGTTTTCTTGAGACCGAGTCTTGAGGCATCGCCCAGGCTGAGTACAGTAGTGCAATCTCAGTTCACTGCAACCTCTGCCTCCTGAGTTCAAACAATTCTCCAGCCTCAGCCTCCTGAAGAGCTGGGATTACAGGCATGCAGCACCGGGTCTGGCTAATTTTTGTATTTTTAGTAGAGACCAGGTTTCACCATGTTGACCAGGCTGGTCTCGAACTCCTGACCTCAGATGATCCATCTCAGCCTCCCAAAGTGCTGAGATGATGGGTGTGAGCCACCATGCTCGACCTTGTAAAAAATGTTACTGGCATTTTGATTACAATTGTTGAATACTCCAAAAAAAAAAAAAAAATCAAATACACCTGCATGTGCTTGCTTTTGCAGACTAGGGGCCAGGACCTTTTCTAGTGCCTTCACTTTGTATTCTAGGGCCTTGCAAGTAACAGATGCTGAGCAAGCACAACACAAGGCGCTCAGACAGTGCTTGATGTGCAGTGCATACATGTCATTGTTAGGTAGAAAGAAAGGGGGAGAGGAAGAACACGGGAAAATTCAGGGCAATTGATCAGGTTGACCCCATCGTTGCTAAAAATCAGAGGAGACCAGGCTGTGTGCAGTGGCTCATGCCTGTAATTTTAGCAGTTTAGGAGGCTGAGACAGGTGGATCACTTGAGGTCAGGAGTTGGAGACCAGCCTGGCCGACGTGACAAAACCTCGTCTCTACTGAAAATACAAAAATTAGCCAGGCGTGGTGGCAGGCACCTGTAATTCCAGCTACTAAGGAGGCTGAGGCAGGAGAATCACTTGAACCTGGGAGGCATAAGTTGCAGTTAGATGAGATTACACCACTGCACTCCAGCCTGAGGGACAGAGCAAGGTTCCACCTCAAAAAGAAAAAATTCAGGCAAGACCAACAAGATATCTGCAGGTAATGCACCATATCACTTTCCCTGTGCACTTTTCCTGCCTCTGGTTAGACAGCTCGTAACATCATCATGAGATCCTTGTGAAGGAGGGGTGGATACTTGGGTTGCTACAGTTTAATGAGCCATTTTTCCTCCAGAGAGAGATGTTCATCTTCTGTCACATTCCTTTGAGTGTTTTTCCAACCCCTGCTGTGGGCCGTTTTCCCTCAGGGCACTTCTCCATTGAACCACCAGGTGGCGCGACTGCAGCATAAATGAAACAAACTGGCCCCAGATTAGAAAACAGTGGTGTATTTACCTTGAGCTGGATTACAAACCTGTAATCCCAGCATTTAGAGGGCTGAGGTGGGTAGATCACTTGAGGCCAGGAGTTCGAGACCAGCCTGGCAACATGGTGAAACCCTGTCTCTACTAAAAATGCAAAAATTAGCCAGGCATAGTGATGCATACCTGTAATCCCAGCTACTCGGGAGGCGGAGACAGGAACATTGGTTGGGAAGCGGAGGTTGCAGTGAGCCAAGATCGCGACACTGCACTCCAGCCTAGGTAACAGAGTGAGACTCCATCTCGGAAAAAATTTAGTATTCCTAAGGATTGAGAGGGGAAACTGAGGCACACAGACTGGAGTGGGGTGGGACTTGGCCAGAGAATGGGTTCAAGTAACCTGTGAAGGACTCTCAGAAAGTCACAGCAGTTTAATCATTCTACCACCCACTTCCACATTTTCCAGACATAGAAACCAAAGCTGAGAGGCAGAAGGTAAGTATCCCAAAGGCACCACTTTGGTGGGGAGGAGGGTTGCCAGAGAAAACCCAGGACATCCAGTGAAGTGTGAGTTTTGGACAAACGGAAAAACATCTTAGTGTATGTCACAAAGAATGCACGAGACTTAGGCTAAAACCTTATTCACTCTTTATCTTCAAATGTAACTGGGCATCTGTATGATGATTTGCTAAGTTTGACAACCCTCATGAGAGTAAAATGAAGATTAGGGAAATAATTAAACGTAATAAGCAAACACGCAAAATAAGGACAACTCTGTTTCCATTTTGCAGACAAGGGAATTGTACATTAGGGAGGTGACTTTCCCCAAGGCCACACTCATAAGCCTCACAGTCAGGATTTGAACCCGGTCCTGATTCCAGAGGTCTCAACTTCACCTCTGTGGCCAGGAACATCCCCTAGTCCTACTTGTGCATGCATGTTCTGTCTTGAATATAACCCTCTCCCCATGATGTAAGTGGGCCATTCCCCTCCCTGACATTGAAGGAATCTGTCTTCAGCAGGCGCCTCGGGACCCAGCAGACCCGCATGAGCCCAGATCCCTGCCCTTATCACATTCCCAGACTCCCCATCTTAGGACCCAAGTCTGACCTCCTTCAGGATCTGCAGCTGTGTTACGCTGTATTACAGGAAAGGGGACGCAATCCAGACCCCAAGGGAGGGTTCTTGGATCTCGTGCAAGAAACAACTCAGGGTGAGTCCATAAAGTCAAAGCAGTTTTTTTTGTTTGTTTGGTTGGTTTTTGAGATGGAGTCTCACTCTGTTGCCCACGCTACATAGAGGGCAGTGGTGTGATCTTGGCTCACTACAACCTACACCTCCCGGGTTCAAGTGATTTTCCTGCTTCAGCCTACTGAGTAGCTGGGATCAGATGTGTTTACCACCACACCCGGCTAATTTTTATGTTTTTAGAAGAGACAGGGTTTCACCATGTTGGCCAGGCTGATTTTGAACTCTTGACCTCAGGTGATCCGCCTGCCTCAGCCTCCCAAAGTGCTGGGATTACAGGTGTGAGCCACAGAGCAAGTTTATTCTTTCCTAAATAAGCAAGTGTTTAGGAAAGTAAAGATAGAATGGTTATCCCATAGAGTGGCCCAGAGGGCGCTGGTGCCCATCCTTAGGGTTATTTCTTCATGACATGCTGAATGAGGGGTAGATTATTCACGACTCCCCTTTTTTAGATCATATAGGGCAACTTTCTGATGTTGCCATGGCATTTGTAAATTGTCATGGCGCTGGTGGCAATGTAGCAGTGAGGACGACCAGAGGTCACTCTGCTGGCCATCTTGGTTTTGGTGGGTTTTGGACTGGCTTCTTTACTGCAGCCTGTTGTATCGGCAAGGTCTCTGTGATCTGTATCCTGTGCTGACCTCCTATCTCAACCTGTGACTTAGAATGCCTTCACCGCCTGGGAACGCAGCTCAGTAGATCTCGGCCTCATTGTACCAGCTCCTATTCAAGATGGAGTTGCTGTGGTTCACACGGCTCTGGCAGCTGGGCTCCACGGGATCTCCTGACATCCTGTCCTCTCTTTCCCCAGCTCCTGGGCCCTTCCTCCCTCACCGCCATCCCTGTCTTCCTGAGCCTCCTCCCTCTGAATTTCTTCATCAGCAAGAAGAGGAACCACAGTCAGGTTCGGCTTTTGGAAAAGGGACCAGGCAGGAAGTCGGGAGGAAGCCAGGTCCTGTGTGGGCGATGGTGAGGGGAGAGCTGAGTGGGAGCCAGCCGGTCTGGCTGTGTTCTTGTCTCTGAGTTGCCCGTTGTGCAGACCTGCCCCCATCACAATGGACGGTGGCTCCTCCCTCCAGTGTTCAGGCCCCAGGCCCTGGGTCAGTTCAATGCCTTTTTCTCCCACACCCCATGGCTCAGCAGATTTGCTTGGCGTCACCTCAACAATGCATCAGCAGCAAGGCCCTGGCTCACTCCCTACTTCTGCCCCCGCCTCACTCCACTTCCAGCCACAGAAGACCTGTGTAAGCTGAATCTATTGCACCCTCCTCTGCTGAGACCCACAGCGGCCCCATTTTCCTCAGTCTGAGCCAAAGGCCCCACAGTGGCCCACCAGGCCTGCCCTGAGCTGCCTTATCACCTCCAGCCTCACCATCCACCCATCTCCCTCCCTTCCCCACCTACCCCCCTTCCCCATCCTCACACCTGCCTGATATTCACACATCTCTCCAGGCCTCTGCTTTAGCTCTTCCTTCTGCCTGGACCACCCTCACTCCAGAAGACCCTTGTCCCCTCCAGCACCCCCTGCAGTCAGGGCAGCCTTCCTCACCACTGTCCAGCAAGGACATGACCTGCCCACCCCTCTCCTCTCAGTGGCCCCTCTCCTTGGCCTGCCCTGGTTTCGTATTTGCTTTTCCCCAGCACGTCCCACTTCGTAAAGGGCTCTGCAGGAAGTGCCCGGCAGGGGCTGATGGCCTGGCTCTCCTCAGGCTGGAGGCTTCGCAGCCGCACGGGCCACTCACCATGGCAGAGTCAGTATCTAGTTAGTGCTCGGCATGCAGAAGGTGCTGGATAAGTGTTTGAAAACTGCAGAAGAAAGGAGGGAGGAGAGAAAGGAGAGAGGGGAGGAGTGAAAAGGAGGGAGGGGAGGAAAGAGTTGAAAGAGGAAAAGAAGGAATGAGGGAGCGAAGGAAGAGGGAGGAGGGAGGGAGGGAAGGGAAAAAAGAGAGGGAAGAAAGAAAGGGCAGGAGAGCAGAAGAACGGAGGAGGGAAGAAAGGAAAGAAAGGCAGGAGAGAGAGGGAGGGAAGGAACTTATTTCCTCTCTAGGCCCAGCTGTCCCAGTGTCCCTCTATCACTTGGACTGTTTCTCCAGCCTCCTGTGTGGCCTCCTCCAGGCATGGTGGCTCACGCCTGTAATCCCAACACTTTGGGAGGCTGAGGCAGGCGGATCACCTGAGGTCAGGAGTTCAAAACCAGCCTGGCCAACATGGCAAAATAGTATTTCTATTAAAAACTACAAAGATTAGCTGAGCATGGGGGCAGGCACCTATAATCCCAGCTACCCCAGAATGTCAGCAAGGAGAATCACTTGAACACGGGAGGCGGAGGTTACAGTGAGCCGAGATCGCGCCACTGCACTCCAGCCTGGTAACACAGCAAGACTGCATCTCAAAAAGTAACAAAAAATCTTCTCCAGGCACCTGCCTTCTGATGAGGCCCCCCTCCCCCTGTGAAGCACGGGAGACCCCAAACTCCTGCCTGACCCTAAAGTGCCAGGTGACCCTGCCCACGCGCTCCCCTGGCCACATTCAGTGTCCTCCGAGTCATGCTGAGCCCTGTGCCTGGGTGTTTGCTGCCCCCTGCCTCAAAGCCTCCCCTCCCTTTTCCCAGCTCCATCCTCCCATCCTCTGCCTGCTCAGCAACCACCTCCTGGTCATTTAACCTGTAGGTCAGGCTGTAATCCCAACACTTCAGGAGACTGAGGGTAGAGGATCACTTGAGCCCAACAGCTTGAGGCCAGCCTGGACAACATAGTGAGACCCCCCTCAACTCCACCAAAAATGTAAAAGGAAGAAGAAAAGATGTAGCTCAGGCATTACCCACCTCCAGGTAGCCTTCCTGATGGTGCCATACCCAGGTGGGCTCGGGCAGCCTCTGTTCTCTGGGCATCAGAAGCTGCCTCCCCAGGGAAATGCTCCCAGGTCACCTCCTGCAGGAGTCCAGACACAGGATGACAGTGATGGATCAGGACTGAGGGTCAGAGATGCAGAGAGACAGACAGCTTTGGGACGCAGTTGGTGAGATCAGTGGCATTTGCTGCAGGCTGGCTGTCAGGGTGTAGGGGAGAATTCTGAACTGGCCCTGTCTTCATCTCTCTCTTTCCTCTAATCCCAGGAAGAGCAAATGAGGCAGAAGGACTCGCGGGCCTGGCTCAGCAGCTCCATCCTCAGGAACTCGAGGACTATCAAGTTCTGTGGCTGGGAAGGAGCCTTTCTGGACAGAGTCCTGGGCATCTGGGGCCAGGAGCTGGGCGCCTTGCGGACCTCCGGCCGCCTCTTCTCCGTGTCGCTGGTGTCCTTCCAAGCGTCTACATCTCTGGTAATGTCACTCTAGTCTCTATGCTGAGCAGGACTGGGGAAGGAGTGTGGGGGTCAGGGGGTGAGGTAAGTGGAGCCTCCCAGATCCTACCACCCTGTCCATCAAAACCCACACATTCTAGATCCTGTTCTCTCAGGGTTCCTGCTGTCTTCTGCATGAACAAATTAATCACATCATTCTGTTGAAGGTGGCAGTGGCTGATGAGGTCAGTTGTTCTGAGAGTTCCAGGCTTCTACATGTGGGGACGAGGGTTCAGGTGCAGGGGGACTGCAGAGGTAGAATCTGGGGCCTGAGTGGCTTCCCTGCTGCTGGCCAGCAGATGTCCACAGCCACCCTGTCACTGATGTGATGCTTGTCCTACCATCCTGTAATTTATTTTGGATGGCTGTCAGGCCAACCTGCCTAAAGCACAGCTTTCAGAAGAATTTAACAATGTTGATACATAGGCCAGGCACAGTGACTCACACCTGTTATCCCAGCTCTTTGGGAGGCTGAGGTGGCTTGAAGCCGGGTGGTGGAGGTTGCAGTGAGCCGAGACTGTGCCATTTCTCTCCAGCCTGGGTGACAGAGCAAAACTTTGTCTCAAAAACAAAAAGAAACAAAAGGACCACAAGTGACACCAACACCTGGAGCCCTCCCTTGCTGCTCTCCCCAGGAGTCCCCAGGCTCTATCACCTTCACAGAGAGGCCTTTCCTGACCACCTTCTCTACCACCACAGCACCCCTGCTCATGCTAGTGCGCTCTATATCTGCACCTTATTTCTCTTTTATTTTTGAAGACAGAGTCTTGCTCTGTTCCCCAGGCTGGAGTGCAGTGGCACAATGTCAGCTCACTGCAACCTCCACCTCCCGAGTTCAAGCAATCCTCCCACCTCAGCCTCCTGAGTAGCTAGGATTATAGGCAGGAGCCACCACACCTGGCTCATTTTTTTTAATATACTTTTAGTAGAGATGGCATTTCACCATGTTGGCCAGGCTGGTATTGAACTCCTAACCTCAAGGGATCCATCACCTGAGCCTCCCTCAGTGCTGGGATTACAGGTGTGAGCCGCCGCACCTGCTTTAGTATTTATTCTTTATAGCGCTCTCCACCTGATGTGCTGTCTGTGTTAATGGTTTGTTTATGGATCGCCTGTGTCTTTCCCCTTCATTACAATGATGAATCCAGTAAGAGAGCAGCACCTTTGTTTTGCTCATTGCTGTTTCCCCAGAGCCTGGAACCCTGCCAGATATATGATAACCAGGCAGTAGTTATTAGTGGAAGGAATGAATGTAAGAATGAATGAATGGCCGGGTGCTGTAGCTCGTGCCTGTAATCCCAGCACTTTGGGAGGCCAAGGTGGGTGGATTGCTTGAGGTCAGGAGTTCGAGACCTGCCTGAACAACATGGTGAAATCCCATCTCTACTAAAAATACAAAAGTTAGCTAGGAATGGTAGTGAACACCTGTAATCCCAGCTACTCGGGAGGCTGAGGCAGGGTGAATTGCCTGCACCCAAGAGGTAGAGGCTGCAGTGAGTCAAGATCGTGCCACTGGACTCTAGCCTGGCAGAAAGAGAGACTGTCTCAGAAATAAATAAAAATAATTTTAAAAAAAGAATGAACGAAAGACAAGAAGGCCTAGATAGAAGGAGTAAGTTTCAGTAATCAATAGTGCACAAGGGAAATTACAGTGAAGGAGAATTTATTTCAATATTTCAAGATAGGAAGAAGAGAAGGATTTTCGTGTTCCCAAAACAAAATATTTGAGGCGATGACTGTCTCAGTTACCCTGTTTTGATCATTACATGTTGTCTACAGCCAGGGTCCCCAACCTTCCTGGCCACGGATCAGTAGCAGTCTATAGCCTGTTTTTGATTTTTTTTGAGATAAAGTCTCACTCTGTGCAGTGGTGTGATCTCGGGTCAATGTAACCTCCACCTCCAAGGTTCAAGCAATTCTCCTGCCTCAGCCTTCTGAGTAGCTGGGATTACACGCATGTACCACCGCACCTGTCTAATTTTTGTATTTTTAGTAGAGACAGGGTTTCACCATGTTGGCCAGGCTGGTCCTGAACTCCTTACTTCAGGTGATTCACCCTCCTCCTTCTGCCAAAGTGCTGGGATTACAAGTGTGAGCCATTGCGCCCGGCCTTTTTTTTTTTTTTTTTTTTGACACAGAGTTTCCCTGTTGTTGCTGCCCAGGCTGGAATGCAATGGCATGATCTTGGCTCACTGCAACCTCTGTCTCCCAGATTCAAGCGACTTTCCTGCCTCAGACTCCCAAGTAGCTGGGATTACAGGTATGAGCCACCACACCAGACTAATTTTTGTATTTCTAGTAGAGACAGGGTGCCTCTATGTTGGTCAGGTTGGTCTCAAACTCCCGATCTCAGGTGATCCACCTGCCTCGGTCTCTCAATGTGCTGGGATTACAGGCCTGAGCCACTATGCCTGGCTCACCGGTTAGGAACTGGGAAGGCAGCACAGCAGGTGAGCAGCGGGTGGGCGATGGAGGCTTCATCTGTGTTCACAGCCACTCCCTATTGCTGGCATCATTGCCTGAGCCCCACCTCCTGTCAGATCGGTGGCAGCTGTGTTAGAATCTCATAGGAGGGCAAACCCTACTGTAAACAGCACATGTGAGGGAGCTGGGCTGCGTGGTCCTTATGATAATCGATTGCCTGTTGATCTGCCACTGTCTCCGTCACCCCCAGAAGGGACCATCTACTTTCAGGAAAACAAGCTCAGGGCTCCCACTGATTCTACGTTATGGTGAGTTGTGTAAGTATTTCATTACATATGACAGTGTAATAATCATAGAAGTAGGCCAGGTGCAGTGGCTCATGCCTGTCATTCCAGCACTTTGGGAGGCTGAGGCAAGTGGATCAGCTGAGGTGAGGAGTTCAAGATCAGCCTGGCCAACATGATGTAACACCTTCTCTACTAAAAATAGAAAAATGAGCTGGGCATGGTGGTGCATGCCTGCAATCCAGTGACTCCGGAAGCTGGGCAGGAGAACCACTTGAACCCTGGAGGTGGATGTTGCAGTGAGCCAGGCTCAAACTACTGCATTCCAGACTGGGTGGCAGAGGGAGACTCTGACTCAAAAAAATACAAATAAAAGAAATATACATATATATATATACACACACACACACTTAATACACACACACACACCTTGGCAATCTTTTTATATATCAGCATTTGCCAGTACAATTTAAATTCTATTGTAGATTTCATTTAGATTAATACAATCTAAATACTAGTCTATTAAGTTCTACAACTAAAAAAAAATAGGCAATGCATTTAAATGATTCAAAATTCAAAAGCTATGAAAGAGGATAGAACTGAGGCTCCCATATAGCAGCCAGTGTCATATGTGTTAATTGAAGTCTAAGTGAGGCTGGGTATGGTCGCTCATGCCTATAGTCCCAGCACTTTGGGAGGCCGAGTCAGGTGGTTCACCTGAGGTCAGGAATTTGAGACCAGCCTGACCAACAGGGTGAAACCCATCTCTACTAAAAACACACAAAGTAGCCAGATGTGGTGGTGAGCCCCTGTAATCCCATCTACTTGGGAAGCTGAGGCAGGAGAACTGCTTGAACCTGGGGGACAGAGGTTGTGGTGAGCCAAGATCACGCAGCTTCACTCCAGCCTGGGCAACAGAGTGAGACTCCATCTCAAAAAAAACAAAAATCTAAATGAATTAACATTAAAGAAAATGAAAGATTTGGTTCTTTGGCTGTGTGGGCCACATTTCAGGTGCTCCACAGCTGCAGGTGGTCCTGAAACATGGTCCTGATTGCAAAAAGTTCTATTGGTTGATGCTGGTGCAGCCTTAAAGCCTCTCTCCCACCCCTCCTGAAAGCCAACCACTGTTAGGGGTTTTTTGGTGATTCCTTTCTGAGATAACCTGTGCATACAATCAACACATGGAGTTAAAGTATCACTTAAAAAAATCAGTGTCTCCCGTGTAGCACGAATGACCATGTAATAGTCAATGGAATGGAATGTATTCAACTAGTTTCATTATGGGGTGCTCTTGAGATTTTCCCAGGTTTCCTCTCTTACAATTATTCTGTGGTGAACACCATTCTCTCTGCAGAGTAAATTCTTAACAGTGGAATTCCCTGGCCACAAGGTTTATGTTTTTCTCATTTCTTTTCTATTTTCTTCCTGTTTTCTTTTCTTTCCTTTCTCTCCCTCCCTCTATTCCCTCTCTTTTCCTCTTCCTACTCTTTTCCCTCCCTTTCCCCCATGTGTTTTCCCCTCTCTTCCCCCCTTTTCTCTCTCCCCCACTTTTCTCTTTCACAAGATCTTCTATGCAATGGCATGATCCTGGATCACTGCAGCCTTGAACCCCTGGGCCCATGCGATCCTCTTACCTCAGCCTCCCAAGTAGCTGGGACTAAGGCCTGTGCCATCATGCCCTTCTATTTTTTTTTCTGGTTTTTTTTGTGGAGATGGGTCTTACTATGTTGTCCAGGCTCATTTTTATCTTAGTAGGTGCTTTTCAAGGGTTCTTACCCAAGGGTACCTGGATGGAACTTAATGAGTCACTTGAAGCCCTTGTCACTGTGTTGAAGTTTTGTGTCTGTCTCCTCTATCCTGGGGAGAAGATTTAAAATTCTATCCCCTTTTCAAGCAGACCGGTGACTTCAAAAAGCATACACATGTTGGGAGGCCGAGGCAGGAAGGTCACATGATGTCAGGAATTTGGGACCAGGCTGGCCAAGAAGGTGAAACCCTGTCTCTACTAAAAATACAAAACTTATCTGGGCGTGATGGTGCACGCCTGTAGGCTCAGCTTCTGAGGAGGCTGAGGCAGGCAAATTGCTTGAATCTGGAAGGTAGAGGTTGCAGTGAGTGGGGATCGTGCCACTGCACTCCAGTCAGGGTACAAGTAGTAGCTTTAGACTTGATCCCGCCAGGCATGACCACTGGGCACGTTCAGCAGTGGACCTCCTGATTCTGCCTCTGTTTCCAGTGTCTTCTTACAGGCCTGGAGTGGAGTGTCTGAAGCTGGGGCTGGATACCTTGCTGCATAAATGCTCTCTTCACTTCCACCTGTGCTGTCAGCCTGGGTGGGGAGAAGACCCATGACAGGGGAGAGCCGTCTTCCTCCTAAAGCTCCACCTGTCTGATGGCTGAGACTTCTGCCTCATTTCCAGAACTCCCAGGGGCCCTTGAACATCTCAGTATTTGCTAAATGTGCAAGCACAGATTGCCTGTACCTCCCCTTGGACCTTCCTGCCACTCACTCCCTATAGAGCTGTCTGAAGCCTGGAATGTTTATTTGCCTTTGGAGAAATTCTAGTTCCATCCGCCCCAGACTCATCACAATTACATCAACAGCTGGCGCTCTGTAACTTTCTGGAGCCTATTCCAGCAGACAGGAGGTCCCTTCTTCAAGTCCTCTTTGTAACCCCATACAAGATGAGGAAACTGAGGCAGATGAGCTCATGAATACAAATTGTGAGAGCTTGGGTTCAACTTGTCTCAAAGTTTATGGGATTTAAGGTTGGTGTGGGAAGTGTTCTGCTTGGCACCGCCTCCACCGATGTGTGGGGTTTGGGTCCTGGGTTGCCTCAGTTTACGCATGCCGACCTGACTCATTTGTAACTAGTGTTCTCTTTAACTGCAAAGTGTTGTTTGGGAGAGAAATTCTGTGCTCACCCTGCTCACGTGCACCCTGAGGAAGCTCTGACACACCGCGCAGCCTCCGATATACACTGGAGAAAGCCAGCGCTAGGATGTGCCTGTCAGCAGGAAAAGCTGCGAGCATTTACATCCACATGTAGACATATCTGCACACATACGTTCATATATACACATCCATGTATATACACACGTCTTTAGACACATCCGCACACACATATCCGTATACACATTCATATGTCTACATGCAGACATCCATGTACACACACATCACTGTACACACACATCCATATCTACACATTTGTACACACATATCCATGTATTTCCATATATCTGTATACCTACACATCTACACACATCCATGTACAGATACATCTGTACACAGATACACACATGGCGGTGGGGATCAGGGAAACACAACATTAAGTAGTGACGGTCTGGTAATAGCGAGTATTGTTTTGACATCTTTTGGGTGAACTGACCAGTTAGTGGCTACCAGAGGGGGGTGTGGTGTGTGTCCGCAGGTTGGCGGGGCCATCAAAGATGGTATTTGTAGTTGCTCATGGCTTTTCTAGAGGATCTCCCCTGTAGGGCCTTGGAGTGTAGTGAGCTGTCCCCGTGGCCCACCTGCCAGTGTCTGCACCAGTGACCAACAAAGTTCTGGCTTCACTGGCCTTCTCAAGGACTTTGGATTGTACTGTAAGAAATGCTAGTGTGCCATCATTCGATGTGTCTGGTCACCATGTGGAGATCAGTTACCAGCGGCGGGATGGGAGCCGGGAGAGCCGGGAGGATGTTGCAGTGAGACAGGCACTATGAGCAGGGCTGGAGCTGGTGCTCAGCGGAGGTGACAGATGGGGTTGATTCTAGTCACATTCCATAGCTACGGTCAACTGAGTTCCTGATGGAGCCAATGAGGGGTAGTCAAGGAGAGAAGAGGAGTCCTTTGTATTTATGTCTGAGTTTGTAACACAGGTTTCTAATTTTGAGAAATCTGGAGTTCAAAAAAATTGAGGAAGGGCTGGGCACAGTGGCTCACGCCTGTAATCCCAGCACTTTGGGAGGCCAAGGCGGGTGGATCACTTGGGCTCAGGAGTTTGAGACCAGCCCAGTCAACATGGCAAAACTGCATCTCTACTAAAAATAGAAAAATTAGCTGGGCACTGTGATATGTGCCTGTCATCCCAGCTACTTGCGAGGCTGAGGCAGGAGAATCACTTGAACCCAGGAGGCAAAGGTGGCAGTGAACCAGGATCTCGCCACTGCATTCCAGCCTGGGTGACAGAATGAGATTCCATCTCAATAAAAAACAAAAATTGGGGAAGGATCGGCATAGAAAGCCATTAGCTGGGCTGTCTCTTACCCTCTCTCTAGTCCCAGCTTGTGTGGTGATGCCTGGGCTTGCTGGTCAAGCCTGTCATTCCAGGTGACACCAAGGCCTTTTCAGGGCTAGAGTGACCTGCAGCCACCCATGGTCGGCAAGGCTGAGCAGTTCCAATTGCAGCTGGAGATGAAACTGGTGACGGGGGCAGCCCTGTCATCTTTACAAGGAACCTCACGTGGCAGGCGGGCAGCAAGCTGGCCTCTCCGCATTGCTGAGCCATCTGCTGAGTGACCAGGCCGACGTGACAGGTACGAGATTAGACCCCTTGTGCCCTGTCTCCTCCATGGCCAGGCCAGGGTGTGGGCCAAATGCCTCCTGATGGTCCTCATCAACCCAGCCTTTCAATATCAACATCCCATCTAAGGACAGACGCAGGTTCAGTGTAAGCCCCCAGAACCTCCCCCAACCTCCAGCTGCCCCCACTATCCTTAAAATAGCGGGTTTGGGGCTGTTTTTCTTCTCACCCATGATAAGAAACACATGTAACATTTTGACCTAAAATACACTGGGCATTTAAAACAAACACACACAGGCTGAGCAGGTGCTGTCCTTGTGCCAGAGCCAGGGTGGTGGCACCTGGGTGTGCGGCTTATGGGTTCTGAAAGATTCCAAGGTAAGGACAGGAGCTGGGGCTGAGGGCACTTGGAGCGGTGGCTGTTGACCACCTCATGTGGGTGTTTGGGAGTCATAACAGCTGGCCCAGTTCCACCTGTGTGTTCTGGATGACCTTCAGTGTTGCAGAAGGAGAAGCTTCACAAGGTGAAATTTACCTGACAACCCATGATGTGTGGTTAATTCTTTTGTCATCTGTCCTATTTGATTTTGTTTCCTTATATATATTTTTTTCTTTTTTTGAGACAGTCTCACACTGTTGCTGGGACTGGATGCAATGATGCAATCTTGGCTCACTGCAGCCTCTGCCTCCTGGATTCAAGTGATTCTCCTCCCTCAGCCTCCCGAGTAGCTGGGATTACAAGTGCCCACCACTGTACCCAGTTAATATATATATATATATATATATTTTGCATTTTTAGTAGAGACAGTTTCCCCATGTTGGCAATGCTGGTCTTGAACTCCTGACCTCAGGAAATCTCCCTGCCTTGGCCTCCCAAGGTACTGGGATTGCAGGGATGAGCCACTGCACCCAGCCTCGTTCTACTTTGTTTTTGGGCGAAGCACAGTGTCCCATGCCTATAATCCCAGCACTTTGGGAAGCCAAGGCAGGAGGATTGCTTAAGCTCAGGAGTTCAAGACCAGCGGGGGCCACATAGTGAGACACCTGTTTATACAAAAAAAAAATATATATATATATATATGTGTGTGTGTATATATATATACACACACACACACACACACACACACACACACACACAAATTAGCCAATGTGGTGGCACATGTCTGTAGTACCAGCTATTTGGGAGGCTGAGGTGGGAGGATTGACTGAGCCTGGGAGGTCAAGGCTGCAGTGAGCCATGATCAGGCCTGTCTGTGGCCTGTTGTGCAGGGCACAGGTGTTGACTCTTCAAGGAGCCCCCAACCCCCAGGCCACTGAGGTATTCCCAAGTCCCCTCTTTGCCTGGGGCTGGGAGTGTTGGTCCCTGGGGGCTGAGCCTTTCACCTGCCTCTTCTCTGTCCCTGCAGCACTGCTGGAAAGGAAGGAGGAGGATGGACGGTGGGTGGCCGCCCTGGGTGCTGAGCTCTTTGTGCCATGGTTGGCGGAGCTGTGTGCCCTTGGTCTGCTGCAGTGGCGGGGCTGGCTCTGGACCAACTCCCTGAGGATCCAGTACAGCCTCCTGGGTAAGGCACCATATGCCTGGCTGTGGGGCAGGTGGAGGTGGCAGGGCCTGCCCTGTTTCCTGCGGCTGTGGCTCTGTGAGCTAAAATATGCTGTCACCACAGGATTTTCCATTAATCCTTCTGTGGGCTCTGAGTAGGACTTAGTACCTGCTCATTAACGAAAAAAAGATGTGTCTGTTGAGGGGACATTCATCCATCTCTTAACGCCTCCCCATGGACAGATTCTAATGGAGTGATGGGTGAAGGAGAGCACAGGGCCAGGGGGACATGGCTGAGGCCAAGCTGGGCTGGACCCTCCTCTTCTTGGAGCCCTGATGGAGGGCTGCCTGGCAGAGGAGGGCAGCGTTCTCTTGATCGATCCTCACAGCTCAGGCAAAGCAACCAGTGCACTGTGCAGCACCAGCCAGAAGCTGCAGACAGAGAGCGGCTCAGACAGCACCTACAGGCTGGAGCTGGGCCACGAGCTCCACTGCACACAGATGCCAGCCTTCAGCCACAAGGTGGGTGCCCAGGCCAGGTGGGATGTCCAGAGAGAGCACCAGAGTCAGGCAAGTGGTGATCTGAGTACCCTGAGCTCATCCCCATAGAGATGAACTTGCTCCCAGTAGCATAGCCATATAGGATGGATGCAGGGCTGGCACTTCAGCCTCAGTCTTATGTCTATTCATCCAGGGTTGATTGAGGCCAGGAGGCAGAGGTTGCAATGAGCCAAGATGGTGCCACTGTATTCCAGCCTGGGCAACAAAGTGAGATCTTGTCTCTAAAATAAACAAATAATAAACAAAACAAAATGAAACAAGGCCAGGTGCAGTGGCTCACACTTGCAATCCCAGCACTTTGGGAGGCCGAGGCAGGCAGATCACGAGGTCAGGAGTTTGAGACCAGCCTGGCCAACATGGTGAAACTCTGTCTCTACTAAAAATACAAAAATTAGCCAGGCATAGTGGCAGGTGCCTGTAATCTCAGCTTCTCTGGAGGCTGAGGCAGGAGAATTGCTTGAACTGGAGGCGAGCTATTGGAAGAACTGGGACGAGAGCAGCAACAAGAGGCATCTCTGTGTCAGCCAGACCTTCAAGAATGACTCAGGGCCCACCCTGAGCAATCAGTTCACGGAGGTGAGCCTGGCCACTGCAGCAGAGCTTTGCCCTGTGAGTCCAGCGTGGACAGTGGGAGCTAGGGAACCTTTCATGGCTCCCTGGCCCTGGCTGCAAGGATGCAGGCAGCTGAAACTCAGCCTTGGTGACTTTCCCTTTTGCATCTCCAGCCCCACGTCCCCAGGGGTGAGGAACACTTGTCACAGTGCCAAGGACTGGAAGGAGGGCTTGGGAAAAACAGATTTCCAACCATAAAAATGCATTTTGGAAACAGTGTTTCACTTGTAGTTTTTCAAGACGGGTGGGTTCTTTTGCTGAGTTAGGAATGATGGTGTGCTCAGCAGCTGAACAGATGGTGGTTCTTCTACAGCACACATTTCACCTTGTACATTTTTTTTGTCCCTTTTCACATCCAGTCCTGCAAATGGTGGTGTGTGTGTGTGTTTGTGTTTTTTTTTTTTTTTTTTTTTTTGAGATGGAGTCTCACTGTCACCAGGCTGGAGCACAGTGGCATGACCTTGGCTCACTGCAACCTCTGCCTCCCGTGTTCAAGCAATTCTCCTGCCCTGCCTCAGCCTCCCATGTAGCTGGGACTACTGGCATGCACCACAATGCCTGGCTAATTTTTGAATATTTAGTAGAGATTGGTTTCACCATGTTGGCCAGGATGGTCTTGATCTCTTGACCTCAGGATCCACCTGCCTCAGCCTCCCAAAATGCTGGGATTATAAGTTGGAGCCACCACGCCTGGCCCAACCTTCTTTTTTTCGTGGTCTGCTGTCTCATTCTTAGAGGGTCTCCCAAGCTAACATCCCTTACACCTGCTGCCTAGGTTTCTCCAGTCTTCCACCTGCTTTCTTTTGAGTGTACAGCCTTGTTTCTGTGAAGGTCACTGCCACAGGGTCTCTTTCTCATTCCACAATGAGCTCTCTGTGGGCACGTGGTCATCAAACGCTCACAGTGTCTGCCCCAACTGCCCTGGCAGGACGAGGAACTTGTGGCCTCTCCACCATCTGGGGCTAAGACCCTGCCCAGCGCCAGTGTGGGCGTCCCTCTGACTGGCTGTTGAATGTCACCTTCACATCCTCTCTGCTGTGCCAGAGTCTCATGGCCACCCAGAGGGCAGTGAACTGGGAGGAGTGTTCCAGGACTCGGCACACTGTGCTGTTCGAGGCTGTGATTGACTACAGCCAGAGGAGGCAGGAGTGTCGGTGCAGGGAAGGGGGCCGGCGTGGAGTCCAGGGGGAACCAGGGCCAGCACCCAGTGTCCTTTCCCAGTCCCAGTGCCTTCACATGGGATGCACTTGGCTGTCCCAGCACTATGTCACCCAGGGTGTTTAGTGGGGGCTGCCACATTTGCAGGAGCTGCTTGGTGCAGACCACACTGTCAGACTCCTAGGAGGCAAGCAGGTGTCCAGCATAAACCACGTTTGTGCAAACAGTTCAGGTGCAGAAAGCCTCAGATCACTTCTAGGACTGGTGGGAACCCTCCCCAAATCCAAGTTCCCAGACAACCTATGAGCAGGCCTTGCAGAGGCGGCTCAGGTCTGCTGTGACAACTCGTCTGCATTCTCCAGTGCCCATTGCTCTGTTCTTTGTCCCTCCTCCCCCACCATCTTATTCCCAGGAACAGGCCCTATCTCCTTGCTGCCTGGGCTGGGCCTCTGAGCTGCCCAGAGGCGTCATGGTGGGGGGTGGCTGCCCGTTGCACAGCCCCTGACCACACTGAAGGACGCCTACCTGGAGGTGATGCTGTGGCCCCTCAAGGAGGTGTGGTGGGAGGGGCCTGAGGAAGCCATGTGGCAGCTGCGGGACTGGGTGCCTGGGATGCCAGGCAATGGGGTTCCAGGCCCATCAGGGTGGCCCTGGGGGCTGTGAAAGGTGCCCTGGAACTGGTAAGTGAGAGCAAGGATGGGGCGTGGCTGGCACTTAATGACTGAGAAAGCTCTCACTGTTCCCTCCCTCTCCAGGTGGTCCAACAGATGCTGTCCTGGGCTGAGGCCATGTTCTCAAGGGCACTGAAGAGGCTCTGCAAACCCCTGCTGGACCTGTACGGCCTCGCAGCCAGGTAATGCAGGGTTGGGAGTGGCACATCCGGCATTCCTGCCACATATCAGGCACAGTGCTGAATGCTTCGACAAGCTCTGACTCACTGATTCCTCTGACTGCCCTGCACAGAGGCTTCTTCACTCCCCATTTCACAGGTGAGGAAGCTGGGGTTTCCTCCTCATGCCATGGA
>NW_022437709.1:0-13907 GCF_009761245.1 Sapajus apella
ACAGGCTTGAGCCACCGCGCCTGGCCCTAAAACTGCCTTTTATAAGTATTCATTTAAAATAATAAAAACCTTTTTCTGCAAAGTTTTTCCGAGCTAAGTGGCTTCTTTATTAGAGAAAGCGGAATTACGAAGGACTCAAGAGTTGGCATTGGGGCCCTTCCTGCCAAAGGTGGGCACAGCGCGGGCCCCTTAGCCCGGCCGCCCTTCTCCCCCCATTTGGCCTCTGCCTGTCCCAGCGCGGGCCGCGAACCCACGGACTCCCCTCCAAGCCTGCGGCCGCCCCGTCCGGGACATTGGTCCGGGAGTCGGGAGGCCGCCCCGCGGGTGCAGGGGCCGGATCCGCCAGGGGCGCCTGCGCGGGGCAGGGCGGATCCTCCGGGCGCCGCCTGGGCCGAGCCCTGAGCCCTGAGCCCTGAGCCCCGAGCCCTGAGCCTCGCCCCGGGCCGCCGTCGCTCAGCTCCCGCGCGGACACAGAACCGCCCCGCCGCGCGCCTCCACATCTTGGCTTCGCCTGCGGCGCTCCCGAGTTTATTTCGGACACAAAACTCGCCACTGAGAAGCGGGCGCGGCCTCCCTCCCCGCAGGCCCGACTGAGGGCCCCGCAGACCTGCCGCCCCTCTCTGCGGCCCGGCCCCTCCGCAGCCGCGCGGGGGTCGCTGGAGGCCTGAGCTCGAGCCCGCCGCGGGCTCTGCTCCAGACCCTGTCTCTAAAAGCGGAAGTGTTTTAATAACTTTCAAATTGTTGTGGTGTTGTTTTTTCCTTAGAGTCGGAGTTTCTGTGTTGGTCAGGCTGGTCTCGAACTCCCGACCTCAGGTGATCCACCCACCTCGGCCTTCCAAAGTGCTGGGATTACAGGCGTGAGCCACCGCACCTGGCCGGCTCAGGGTTTTTTTTTGTAATTCTACCAATTAACTAACTTCTTTTTTTGTTGATTTTGAGACTAAGTCTCACTTTGTCTCCCAGGCTGGAGTGCAGTGGCACGATCTCGCTTACTGCAACCTCTGCCTCCCGGGTTCAAGCGATTCTGCTGCCTCAGCCTCCTCAGTAGCTGGGATTTTAGGCGCCTGCTACCTCGACCAGCTGATTTTTTTTTTTTTTTTTTTTTTTTTTAGTTTTTAGTAGAGACTGGGTTTCACCACTCTGGCCAGGCTGGTCCTGAACTCCTGACCTTATGCTCCACCTGCCTTGGCCTCCCAAAGTGCTGGCATTACAGGTATAAGCCACCACACCCTGCCTCTACCAGTGAACTCCTTTCGTACTCTGTTACCTCACCCTAGTCCTGGAGTTCCTTCAATAATTAGCACTGTGCCTTTTGAGCACTTTTTTCTCCTAAATGACTCCTGGGTGAGTGCTGTGCCATGCTGTTGCTTATAATTAATTTTCAGCTTATTGCTCAAGATTGTCAGAAGACCTGAGGGAGCCCCTCTGATCTTAGAACACTGGCCTAACTGTCTCTTCCCCAAGCAGGGAGCTGCCAGCGGTTGGTTGGATTTGAGGAGTCTGGAGCAGTGACCCGCTGCGTGGACTGTTTCCGTGGATCTTGTGGACCCTGAAGTTGCCAAGTGTGTGTGCCTGCTCCTGAAAACAAAGGAAGCCACCATTTTCCCACCCTTCAGAGTGCAGGGAAGTATCTTACAGCAAACAGTCCAGTCTTCAACTAGGGACACCTACCAGGATGTCCAAAAGGCTCAGCCCTCAGTTACAGCACAGCATCGCAGAAGATGCCTATTGTGAAACACACCTGGAACAAACACAGCTGTTCTGTGATACGGACCAGATCACACTCTGCAGCAAATGCATCCAGTCCCAGGACCACCAGCGTCACAGGCTGTGCGGGATACAAGAGGCTGCTGAGAATTACGGGGTAAGATTCACGCCGATCCCAAGACACTCTGGCCAACTCCTATACTGATGAAATGGACAGACATTCTGGCGCTCCAAAATCATAACTTTAGTTGATGTTTATTAAGGAATGTTAGATGAGTTCCATATTCATTGAAACTTCAACCTAAAGGCTACGAAAATATATACTCTGAGTTGTTGGCTTTTTAGTTGTCTGAGGTTAGGAATCCAACCGTTAAATCAATCATCTCACCTGGAATTCTGTGCTTTCTCTATAGAAGTTATTCCGGGAAACATTGAACACACTGAGGGAGAAACTTGAAGCAGCTAAAAGCATGTTGACTGATGAGCAAGAAAGAATGGTGATGATTCAGGTCTGTGCTTACTTGATTCTTACGGGAAAATTACCAGTCACGTGGTTAGAAAATAGTGTATGGGCTGGGCACAGTGGGTCGCGCCTGTAATCCCAGCACTTTGGGAAGCCAAGGCAGGCGGATCACAAGGTCAGGAGTTCAAGACCAGCCTGACCAATATGGTGAAACTCCGTCTCTACTAAAAATAGAAAAATCAGCATGACATAGTGGCATGTGCCCATAATCCCAGCTACTCAGGAGGCTGAGGCAGGAGAAACTTGAACTGGGGAGGTGGAGGCTGCAGTGAGGCGAGATTGTGCCACTGCACTCCAGCCTGGGTGACAGAGCGAGACTCCATCTCAAAAAAAAAAACAAAAACAAAAACAAAAAAAACGAAGAGAGAGAAAATAGTGTAATATAAACAAAGTCTAAACACAAATTGCAAAGGAGAAAAATCATTTGAAATCTCTAGGAAGGAAAAATGCCAATATCTTAATGTGTATACAGCTCTTTAGTAAGAGGCCGGGCATGGTGGCTCATGCCTGTAATCCAAGCACTTAGGGAGGCCGAGTACGGTGGATCACTTGATGTCAAGAGTTTGAGACCAGCCTGGCCAACATGAAAAACACCCATCTCTACTAAAAATACACAAATTAGGCTGTGCATGGGGGCTCATGCCTGTGATCCCAGCATTTTGGGAGGCTGAGGTGGGTGGATCACGAGGTCAGGAGATCGAGACCATCCTGGCTCACATAGTGAAACCTTGTCTCTACTAAAAATACAACAAATTAACCGGGCATGGTGTCACATCCCTGTAGTCTCTGCTACTCTGGAGACTGAGGCAGGAGTATCACTTGAACCCTGGAGAGGGAGGCTGCAGTGAGCCAAAATCGTGACATTGCACTCCAGCCTGGTGACACAGTGAGACTACATCTCAAAAAAAGAAAAAAATATATATATGTATATACAAACAAACTAATGGGGCAAGGTCACGGGAGCCTGTAATCCCAGCTACTCTGGAGGCTGAGGCCAGAGAAATGCTTGAACCGGGAGGCGGAGGTTGCAGTGAGCTGAGATCACACCACTGCACTCCAGCCTGGGCCACACAGTGAGACACCGTCTCAAAAAAAAGTAAAAATAAAAAAAGTGAGAAAAAGACTAGAAACTTAATTTTTAAAAAATGATCAAATAAGAGCTTGCAAAAAAGAATGTAAATATATTGTAAATACATTAAAAGAATCTGAACTTAATTCAGATGAACTATACTGTGAGTAAAATGGCATTTGCAGTGCTTATTTGCGATGGCGGAAAAAGGTGAACGACACCGTTTGTGGCAATGACACAGGAGAGTGAGCACTCTTCAACTTTTGCTTGCCACATAAATTCCAAAACCCTTTAAAGAGCAATTTCAGAATTGCTGTTCATATCTGAGGCTTCACAACCTGTTAGGCACGTTTCACTTCTAATTTCAGACTGTAGCTTCATACTTAATCCTATTCTGTGCAAGGTATCCCAGATTCTGGGTCTTTCCTCTCCCTCAATTTTTTTCCCCCACGAGATGGGGTCTTGCTCTGTTACCCAGGCTGGAGTGCCGTGGCGTGATCTCGGCTCACTGGAATCCCCGTCTCCCAGGTTCAGGCAATTCTCCTGCCTCAGCCTCCCGAGTAGCAGGGATTACAGGCACCTGCCACCACACCTGGCTAATTTTTGTATTTTTAGTAGAGACGGGGTTTCATCATATTGGCCAGGCTGGTCTCCAACTCCTGACCTCGTGATCCGCCTGTCTCGGCCTTCCAAAGTGCTGGGATTACAGGCATGAGCCACTGCACCTGGCCCTCTCCTTCCATTCTTACAAGAAATAAATGCCTAGTTGGGTTAGAGAGTAGAGGACAGTTGCCTGGCTAGGTAAGAATTTTTCAGCTGATCCCCCTTATTTTTTCAGCCCCAAGCACATAATGAGATCCCACTGTTTGCCAGGGACTATGCGAGGTGCTAGGGGCTCATCAGGGGAAAACCAAAAAACAGTTCTGCTTTCGTGGAGCTTACATTCTAGTGGATGTACAGAAAATAAGTTAAATGCATAGTATGTTACGTGGGCGGTGTTTAAAAACATTTTTAAGTGAGAAAGGAAGCAATGGAGTGAGCTTTTAAATGAAGTGATCAGGACCTTGTTACTCAGAAGGCGGCGCTGAAGGAGGTGGGGGACTTGGCCAGGCAGCGGTCCTGGGGAGGAATGCTTAGGCAGCGGGAATGGCAGCTGGGGAGGCCTGGGGGCTGCCAGGTGTCTGGCCGAAGTAGGGCTGTGGGTGTTGAGATCAGAAGGGGTCAGGCATTTGGGGTGGCTAGCCTTCCATGCAATACAAGGTTCAAAACCGCTGGAAGGTTTTGAACAGAAAGAAAACTGACATCCTTTATCTTCCATTTCATAGAAACATGCTAGCTGCCAAATGAAAACAGACACTAAGATAGTAAAAGCAAGCCGGGCTCGGTGGCTCACGCCTGTAATCCCAGCACTTCAGGAGGCCGAGGTGGGCAGATCATGAGGTCAGGAGATCGAAACCATCCTGGCAAACATGGTGAAACCCCATCTCTACTCAAAATACAAAATTAGCTGGGCATGATGGTGCACGCCTGTAGTCCCAGCTGCTCGGGAGGCTGAGGCAGGAGAATTCCTTGAACCTGGGAGGTGGAGATTGCAGTGAGCTGAGATCGAGCCACTGCGCTCCAGCCTGGGCAACAATGCCAGGCTCCATCTCAAAAAAAAAAAAAGCAGAGGCGGAGAGACGGGCAGCAGGACTTGCAGTGCTTAGGTAGAGATGATGGTGATATGGGGGCAGGTGGAGAGCTGGTGAGAAGTCAGATCATTGTTATCAATGGTGTCGTTAATCTTGATTTCACTTAATCTTGAATAGTTTTTTTTTTTTTTTTTCGAGATGGAGTTTCCCTCTTGTTGCCCAGGCTGGAGTGCAATGGCACGATCTCGGCTCACCACAACCTCCGCCTCCCGGGTTCAGGCAATTCTGCTGCCCCAGCCTCCTGAGTCGCTGGGATTACAGGCACGTGCCACCATGCCCAGCTAATTTTTTGTATTTTTAGTAGAGACGGGGTTTCACCATGTTGACCAGGATGGTCTCGATCTCTTGACCTCGTGATCCACCCGCCTCGGCCTCCCACAGTGCTGGGATTACAGGCGTGAGCCACCGCGCCCGGCCTAATCTTGAATAGTTTAATAAGCCCTTAGCTGGGCACGGTGGCTCTCGCCTGTAACACTTTGGGAGGGTGAGGCGGGTGGATCACGAGGTCAAGAGATCGAGACCATCCTGGTCAACATGGTGAAACCCCGTCTCTACTAAAAATACAAAATTAGCTGGGCATGGTGTGGGCACCTGCAGTCCCAGCTGCTCAGGAGGCTGAGGCTGGAGAATTGCTTGAACCCAGGAGGTGGAGGTTCCGGTGAACCAAGATCGTGCCTTTGCACTCCAGACTGGGTGACAGAGCGAGACTCTGTCTCAAAAAAAAAAAAATAGCTTAATGGAGATGCTCAAATAGCATCTCTAAGATAACTACTCCCAAGCAGGCACCCCTAGCCTGGGCTTCCAAATGGTAGTAGACTTCACGTCCAATTTCCTACTTCTTATCTATACCTGGATACCTGAGTGTTAGCAAACTCATCACATCCCAAACTCAGGCACACTCCTCACTCCTGGAATCCAGCCCTTCCATAGATTCTCTCTCTCTATTGGTAATTCAGTTCTTCCAGTTGCTTCATCTAACATTTTCGGTGTCTTTCATCCATGACTCCTTTTTTCCCACACCTCTTTCCCAAGTGTCAGCAAATCCCACTGGCCCTTCTCCAGCGCCCTGGTCTCTGTGATAACAGAGGCTGTAGCTCCCTTAGTTTCTCCTTAATGATGAACATTTCTCCATCTGCATTTTATGTTCTAAAATTGTGTTGATGTCTTGACTGATGTTGATTCAAATTCCATTCGTCCTTCGGATATTCCTTTTCTTTCTTCTCCTGTACTTTATATTTCCCTGTCTTTATATTGGGATTCGAGATGGAAAGAATGTATTGTGGTCAATATAAGATATATGTATGTAAGTATTATAATGTGTGTGTGTGTGTGTGTGTGCGCGTGTGTGGCTTTAATCTATCATGTGTAACTTGAAGTCTATCATGTCTATATCTATGAGGAAGGAAGAGGAACAAAATTTTAAAAAGATGATTGAGTCTGAGTACAATATGAGACTCCGGCTGTTGAATGAAGAGCGTGAGCTGAATCAGAGACGGCAGGGGTGCGTAGCTGACTTGAACTTGAGAGAAGCTCATCTCAATCAAGTGATGAAGCTTGCCACAGAGCTGGAGGAGACATTCCAGGAAATGATACAGGTGAGATGTTAAAAACAACATCCTCAGAATATTTGAGAAATGAGAAGAAGAGCTGAACATTATGTCAGTTTCAGAATCACATATCCAGTGCACACACATCTGTCTCAGCTTAAATATACATAATAGGTGTCAAAGAATCGTGTGTCTCTTGAGAGGCATCCTGCTTCAACAGAAGGTATCCTGCTTCAATATCATGGCCTTGCCTAGTTATGTCTGTTTCTGGGGTGGCAGGCAGGACAGCAAGTCTGGGATGTTTTGTTTTGTTTTGTTTTGGTGGAGTTTCACGCTGTCACCCAGGCTGGAGTGCTGTGGCACGATCTTGGCTCACTGCCACCTCTGCCTCCTGAGTTCAGGCGATTCTTCTTCCTCAGCCTTCCAAGTAGCTGGGACTACAGGCGCGTGCCACCACTCCCTGCTAAGTTTTTTGTGTTTTTAGTAGAGATGGGGTTTCACCATCTTGGCCAGGCTGGTCTCGAACTCCTGACCTCATGATCTGCCTGCCTCAGCCTCCCAAATTGCTGGGTTTACAGGCGTGAGCCAGTGCACCCAGCCCAGGTTTGTTTGTTTGTTTTTTTTTTTGAGATGAAGTCTTGCTTTGTCGCCCAGGCTGGAGTGCAGTGGCGCGATCTCAGCTCACTGCAACCTCCGCCTCCTGGGTTCAAGCGATTCTCCTGCCTCAGCCTCCCCAGTAGCTGGGACTACAGGCGCTTGCCAACATGCCTGGCTAATTTTTGTACTTTTAGTGGAGACAGGGTTTCAACATGTTGGCCAGGATGGTCTCAAATACCTGACCTCATGATCCGCCTGCCTCGGCCTCTTAAAGTGCTGAGATTACAGGCGTGAGCCACTGCGCCCAGCCGAAAGCAGGTTTTTAGAGACATGTTGAATTAATCAGTAGCAGAAATGACCGAACTCTTGTTCCTGAACTTGAGGATGTTGAAGTGTAACAAAGAGATGCTTCTGCAGAGACTGGGCCGGGTGGGGAGAGAGAACATGAAGAAGCTGAAGGAGAGTGAAGCCAGGGTTTCCCAGCACGTCTGCAGCCTCCAGACGCTCACCACGGAGCTTGAGAAGAAGTGTCGGGAGGGCGCCTTCGCGTTGCTCAAGGTAAGATGCTGGGAAAGAGAAAATAAAATTCATTCCAGTATTTGGGAAGTGAGAAGTGGATAGTACTCATTAGGGGTTGCTGGCAGAACACAATATCCAGTGATCTTCAACCGCAAAAGAAGGCTACACAACTATTTTTCAGTTGCCAGAAGCATTAGGAATGGTGGTAACTTCATGGCATAGTGAGGAGCTGCATCGTGGGATGAATTGTCACCTTAAAATTATCAGCAGGATGTTAGGATTGAGAAGTGACACAGTGTGGCTCATAATTGGTGAGTCACATTATGATAGAACCATACAATAAGATATTCTGTAACCAAATAGTAAAACAGCTCTATAGGCGCTAAAATAGTATCTTCAAGCACTCGTTAAGTGAAAAAAGAAAGTTGCAGAACCTCTTTTTGTTTGATCTTTGGGTAATAAGTATATACGTATATACACACGTACACGTGTGTGCTTGCTAACATTCACAGACTTTCTGGCAAAAAAGAATTAATACATAGTCACCTGTGATGATCTTGAAACAAGGGTAAAATTATCTGCTATGGTCTGATGTTTGTGTCCCTCCAATATATACATGTTGGAATCCTCTCCCCAGGGTGACGGTATTCAGAGGTGGGGCCTTTGGGTGGTGAGGGGCTCCTGGGGGCGGAGCGTCTGTGAATGAGATCAGGGCTCTTATGAAAGAGGCGGAGACAGGCCTCGCCCCTTCAGCCATGGGAGGTTAGAGTGAGATGAAGGGTACCAAGGAGGGGTCGAGCCCTCACCGGGCACGGAATCTGCCAGTGCCTCGATCTTGAAATTCCCGGCCTCAGAACTGCGAGGAATGGCTTTCTGTTGTGAAGAAGCTACTCAGTCCGTGGTAAGGGTTGCATATTTTGAATCTTGTCTAGTAGCAGAGGTTGCCTTTTCAGAAAGTGGGTTACTATCTTTTTTTTTTTTAGGCAGAGTCTCACTCTGTTGCTCAGGCTGGCGTGCAGTGGCACAATCTCGGCTCACTGCAACCTCCACCTCCTGGGTTCAAGCGATTCTCCTGCCTCAGCCTCCTGAGTAGCTGGGATTACAGGCCTGCACCACCACGTCCAGCTAATTTTTGTGTGTTTTTAAGTAGAGACAGGGTTTTTCCATGTTGGTCAGGATGGTCTCGATCTCTTGACCTGGTGATCCACCCCCCTCGACTTCCCAAAGTGCTGGGATTATAGGTGTGAGCCACCACACCCAGCCCCTACCATCTTTTTAAGACTGTCCATATCCCTCTGCTGGGCTTGTAACTGCGAGTGAATGCAGTCATCTGGAAAGTGTCTGCAGGTAAGTCCTTAGGCTCTGCCTCGCTCACACTGTCCTCGGCAGCCAGCAGCCCCTTCACCTGCTCAACTCTGGCCACGCCCTGCGTGGAAAACAAATAGAAGCTCATCATCTGGAGACAGAGAAGTAAGCTGGCTGGGGTGAAGTATAGAAAACATTTCCCTTGGGAATACAGCAAAGTGATTTCATGTGTTTTTATGACCTTTCCTATTTCCATGCTAGAATTTGTTCATCTGATACCTAGCATTATGAGGCTGAAGGATGACATGGAAATCGAGTTCGTCATAAGAGAGGATATTTTGGCTGGGCGAGGTGGCTCAATGCCTGTAATCCCAGCACTTTGGGACCCTGAGGCAGGCAGATCACTTGAGGTCAGGAGTTTGAGACCAGCCTGGCCAACATGGTGTAACCCTGCCTCCACTAAAAATACAAAAATTGGCTGGACATGATGGCACATGCCTGTAATCTCAGCTACTTGGGAGGCTGAGGCAGGAGAATCGCTTGAACTGGGAGGTGGAGGTTGAAGTGAGCCGAGATTGTGCCACTGACCTCCAGGCTGGGCAACAGAGCAAGACTCGGTCTCAAGAAAAAAAAAAAAAAAAAAAAAAGGATATTTTTCTCTGCACAGATTGCAAAAGACGGCTCAAAAACCCAGTAGTAACCTGATCTCTTTTCTTTCCCTTAGAATGCAAAATGCTCTTTGGAAAGGTGAGTTTTCGTTTTACACACAATTGGGTCAGAATCAGAGTTAATAAGATGTTAATTGGGATGAGGAGATTGCACTTGCTGGTAGGCTGCAATGGGATCCATCCACTAGACCGGGGGCCTGGTCTGTGCAGATGACTGAGGCTGTCCTTCCCCTTCAGGAGCAACGCACTGCTGCTCGAGAATCTAGAGCCTGCTCACATCACAGACCTGAGTTTATGCCACATAAGAGGACTGAGCAGCATGTTCAGAGTTTTCCAAAGTAAGTAACAGGGCCCTGTTCTGTATTTGAGAATCAGGTGAGCATCCTGCCATAAATAAAAACGAATTCCAGTAGTTAAAAATTTTTAGGCCAGTGCAGTGGCTCACAGCTGTAATCCCAGAACTCTGGGAGGCCAAGGCAGGCAGTCTGCTTGAGGCCATGAGTTCCAGACCAGCATGACCAACATGGTGAAATCCCATCACTACCAAAAATATGAAAATTAGCCAGTTGTGGTGGCACGTGCCTGTAGTCCCAGCTACTCAGGAGGCTGAGATGGGAGAATTGCTTAAACCCAGGAGATGGAGATTGCAGTGAGCTGAGATTACACCACGGCACTGCAGCCTGGGCAACTGAGTGAGACTCGGTCTAAAAATAAGGAAGTAAATAAATAAAAATTTAAAAATACTGGAGAGCTTAATATGTTATACGTATTACACGAGGAACAAGAAAATAACTGTATGATCTTACATTGAAAGTTTTTCCCATGCAATTATTATTATTATTATTATTTTTTTTTTTTTGAGATGGAGTTTCACTCTTGTTACCCAGGCTGGAGTGCAATGGCGCGATCTCGGCTCACCGCAACCTCCGCCTCCTGGGTTCAGGCAATTCTCCTGCCTCAGCCTCCTGAGTAGCTGGGATTACAGGCACGCACCACCATGCCCAGCTAATTTTTTGTATTTTTAGTAGAGACGGGGTTTCACCATGTTGACCAGGATGGTCTCGATCTCTTGACCTCGTGATCCACCCGCCTCGGCCTCCCAAAGTGCTGGGATTACAGGCTTGAGCCACCGCGCTCGGCCTATTTTTTTTTTTGAGGTAGAGTTTTGCTCTTGTTGCCTAGGCTGGAGTGCAGTGGCGCTATCTCGGCTCACTGCAACCTCCCTCTCCCAGGTTCAAGCAAGTCTCCTGCCTCAGCCTCCCAAGTAGCTAGGATTACAGGCATGCGCCACCATACCCAGCTAATATTTTGCATTTTTAGTGAAGATGAGTTTTATCATGTTGGTCAGGCTGGTCTTGAACTCCTGACCTCAGGTGATCGGCCCACCTTGGCTTCCCAAAGTGCTGGGATTATAGGCATGAGCCTGGGCTCCCAGATGCAAATTCTTTAGCACTTTCCCGGCCATGAAGCGTGATTGCAGGCAGATTCTACTGCTTGAAAATTTAAAACTTCTAGGGGGAGAAATGCAGCATGTATAACAAAGGGTTTATATTTCCTGTCTTCCTGCTTTGCCTTTTCCAGGCATCCTATCCATGGAATTGTACAGCGTGTGGCTCTTTGAGGCTCATAGCATATTGCAGTTGAGATATAGAACATCCACACTGCTGGCCAGGCGCAGTGGCTCTTTGGGAGGCTGAGGCAGGCAGATCACGAGGTTAAGAGATCAAGACCATCCTGGCCAACATGAGGAAACCCTGTCTCTACTAAAAAAATACAAAAAAATTAGTCAGGCGTGGTGGCACGTGCCTGTGGTCCCAGCTACTCGGGAGGCTGAGGCAGGAGAATCGCTTGAGCCCAGGAGGCGGAGGTTGCAGTGAGCCGAGATCGCGCCACTGCACTCCAGCCTGGTGACAGAGCAAGACTCCGACTCAAAAAAAAATAAATAAAAACCCCACGCTGCTGCGTGTATGAGTAGTTTGTTCCTTTTTATTGTTGGTAATAGTCCATTATATAAATACACCATAATTTATTTGTCCTTTTGCAATTTTATGGCAAGGGTTGTTTCCAGCTCTGTGCTGTAAATGTTAGCATGCAGATTTTTGTGTGGGCACGGCTTCATAGTTGTTGATTGACTAAGGGTGGGATTGTCAAACTTGTTTTCCAAACTGCCTGTGCCATTTTGCCTTCCCACCAATAATGTGCGAAAGATTCAGTTACTCCATATTCTCACCAGCATTTGCTATTGCCAGTTTGTTTTACTACCTCCAACCCAATGCGCAGTGGTATCTCATTTTAATTTGCATTTCCAGAATGACTAATGATGTTGAGTATATTTTCATGTGTTTATTTTCCCTCTATTTCTACTTTGGTGAAATACATGTGCAAACCCCTTTTTTAAATTGGGTTGTATGTTTCTTATTGAGTTTTATAATTTCTTTATATATTCTGTTTGGCAGTCATTTATCATATATGTTTTGCAAGTATTTCTTCCCAGTCTGGTTTATATTCTCATTTTCCTAATAGTGTCTTTTGAAGTGTAGAGGTTTTGCATTTTGATGAAATTCAGTTTATGAATTTTTTTATTTTATGATTTATGCTTTTTGTGTCCTATTTAAGAAATTTTGCCAAAGCCAATAAAGATTTCCTTCTAAAAGTTTTGTGATTTTAGGTTTCACAGGGTGACCTATGAACCATTGAGAGTTAATATCCGTGTATAGTTCACAGAATGCTGCCAACCCTCTTCTCCCCCGACTTCTCATTTATTTATTTATTTATTTATTTATTTATTCATTTATTTATTTTTAGAGACGAGGTTGCACCGTGTTGTCCAGGATGGTCTCCATCTCTTGACCTCATGATCCGCCCGCCTCGGCCTCCCAAAGTGCTGGGATTGCAGGCGTGAGCCACCGCGCCCAGCCCTTGTTTTTATTTGTTGACACATATGTATCCAGTCCATTAAATTTACTCAGCACCTTTGTTGAAAATCACCTGGCATATGTGGACAGGTCTGTTTGTGTCTCTAATAGGCCTATTGATCGTTGGCTCTATCCGTTTGCCAATAGCACATTGGCTTGATTGATAACTCTGTCTGTGGGAAGCCTTGAAAGCAGGTACTGTGCATTCTCCAAATTTATTCTTTTTCAGAATAGTTTTGACTACTGTAGGTTGTTTGCTTTTCCACATAAATTTTGAAATCAGCTTGTTGGCTTCTTCAGAACGGACCGCTGGGATTTTCATCGATACTGCATTGAATCCGTGGATCAATTCAGGAGTGCTGACATCTTGACAATATCTAGTGCTTTCAGCCCAGGAATACAGAATATCTCCATTTATTTAGGTCTTCAGTTTCTCTCATCAGTGTTTCGTTACCTTCAGCATACAAATGTTATATGAATTTTGAGATATAACTCTAAGTATTTTATGTTCTTTAGTGCCACTGTAAATGGTATTTTAAAATATCAGTTTCCAATTGACATTTCATTCATTTCTAGTGCATTACAAGTATATAGAAATGGATTTTTTTTTATTGCTGACATTTGTATCCTATAACTATGTAAAACTCACTCATTGGACAGTGGATTTCTTTTTTCTTTTAAGACGGAGGAGTCTCGCTCTGTTGTCCAGGCTGGAGTGCAATGGCACAATCTCAGCTCACTGTAGCCTCCACCTCCTGGGTTCAAGCGATTCTCATGCCTCACCCTGCCGGGTAGCTGGGACTGCAGTCATGTGCCACCAAGCCCGGCTAACTTTTGTATTTTTAGTAGAAACGAGGTTTCACCATGCTGGCCAGGCTGGTCTCGAACTCCTGACCTCAAACGATCCACCTCAGCCTCCCAGAGTGCTGGGATTACAGGTGTGAGGCACCGTGCCCAGCCAGACAGTGGATTTCTAAAAATCGATTATTGGCGATTTTCTACAGTCATGCAGTGTATACATGAGCACAGATAGCTTTCTTCCTTTCCAGTCTATAGGCTTTTCTGTGTTTGTCTTGCCTTATTCTGCTGGCTCAGACCTGCAATGTGTTGAAGAGAAGTGGTGAGAGTAGACGCTTGCTTATTCTTGATCTTAGGAAGAAAGAAAACATTCAGTCTTTCACTCTAAATTCTGATATAGCTATAGGTTTTTATGGCTGCCTTTCATCAAACTGAGGATGTTTCCCTTATTTCTGGTTTACTAAGAATTTTTATCATGAATGAATGTTGAGTTTTTCAAGTTCTTTTTCTCTTGAGATATTCTTGTTTTTTCTTCAATCTTTTTTTTTTTTTAAATGAGTCTCACTCT
>NW_022437709.1:14007-14444 GCF_009761245.1 Sapajus apella
CAAGTGATCCATCCGCCTTGGCCTCCCAAAGTGCTGGGATTACAGACTTGAGCCACCACACCCAGCCTTCTTCATCTGTTAGTATGGTGAATTATATTAATTTTTCTTCGTGTGTTCAACCAGCCTTGCATTCCCTAATGAAGCTGTGTTCATTTTATGTATCATGGTATCCAACGTACTAATATGTTGCTATGATTTTTTACATTTATGTTCATAATACTGGTCTGTAGCTTTGTTTCCTTGTAAACGCCTACCAGCACGTTTAAGTTCACTCATTTTGATTTTGATCTCTGAATAATTTATTTGGTTATTTGACAAATCTGTTTAGTCTTGCTTTTTAGCTTCTGTATTCTATAGATAAATTTAAGATTTTACTTTTCTCCAAACATAGTAAGCAAAGTTCTGTGTTTTTATGAAGACGGGGTTTCATCATGTTG
>NW_022437709.1:14844-19167 GCF_009761245.1 Sapajus apella
TCCCCCAGACTAGAGTGTAGTGGCATGATTTTGGCTCACTGCAACCTCCGCCTCCTGGATTCAAAAGATGCTCCTGCCTCAGCCTCCCAAGTAGCTGGGATTACAGGCATCTGCCATCACGCTTGGCTAATTTTTGTAATTTAGTAGAAACGGGGTTTCGCCATATTGGCCAGGCTGGTCTTGAACTCCTGGCCTCAAGTGATCCATCCGCCTTGGCCTCCCAAAGTGCTGGGATTACAGACTTGAGCCACCACACCCAGCCTTCTTCATCTGTTAGTATGGTGAATTATATTAATTTTTCTTCGTGTGTTCAACCAGCCTTGCATTCCCTAATGAAGCTGTGTTCATTTTATGCATCATGGTATCCAACGTACTAATATGTTGCTATGATTTTTTACATTTATGTTCATAATACTGGTCTGTAGCTTTGTTTCCTTGTAAACGCCTACCAGCACGTTTAAGTTCACTCATTTTGATTTTGATCTCTGAATAATTTATTTGGTTATTTGACAAATCTGTTTAGTCTTGCTTTTTAGCTTCTGTATTCTATAGATAAATTTAAGATTTTACTTTTCTCCAAACATAGTAAGCAAAGTTCTGTGTTTTTATGAAGACGGGGTTTCATCATGTTGATCAGGCTGGTCTTGAACTCCCGACCTCAGGTGATATGCCCGGCTGTTCTTAATTATTTTTCATAGTAAGCTTTCTTTTGTCCTCAAATACTTTAAAAATTCTTTGAGTCCAGGAATGCAGCTGCGGGTTTTTTTTTTATTTTAGACGGAGTCTCACCCTGTTGCCCAGGCTGGAGTGCAGTGGCGAAATCTCGGCTCACTGCAACCTCCAGCTCCTGGGTTCAAGCGATTCTCTTGCCTAAACCTCCTGAGCCAGAATAATCTTGATCTCCTTACCTTGTGATCCACCCGCCTCAGCCTTCCAAAGTGCTAAGATTGCAGGCGTGAGACACCACGCCTGGCCTTTTTTTTTTTTTTAAGACAGACTCTTGCTCTTGTTACCCAGTCTGGAGTGCAGTGGCGTGATCTCAGCTCACTGCAGCCTCCACCTCTGGGTTCAAAGGATTCTCCTGCCTCAGCCTCCCGAGTAGCTAGGATTACAGGCTCCTACCACCACATCCAGCTAATTTTTGTATTTTTAGTAGAGACGGGGTTTCTCCATGTTGGCCAGGCTGGTCTTGAGCTCCTGACCTCAGGTGACCTGTCCACCTCGGCCTCCCACAGTGCTGGGATTACAGGCGTGAGCCACTGTGCCTGGCCACAGCTGTGCGTTTTTCCAGAGATAGTTTGCATTTGTTTCTGCCAGTCTACTGGAAATGCTGAGTGTCAGACAATTTGTTTAAAATTCAAGACATATACAGCTTTTGAGACCACCCTAATAATGTGAATTGGACTGCCAATTCAGAGATTTAAGTTAATTTAATTTACTGCAGTCAAATAATAGAAATTAAGCTGGATTCCGTGTTACAGAACGTAGGAAATAAAGGCTTTCCTGGTTTATGGCTTAGACAACTAACGCAATAAGGGAGCCGTTAACTGAGAAAGAGACTGCAGCAGCCTGCCGCTGAAGTTCCATTTTGAATATATTATGTGTGAAATTCCTGTGTTTTGGCTGGGGGCAGTGGCTCACGCCTGTAATCCCAGCACTTTGGGAGGCCGAGGCAGGCAGATCACGAGGTCAGAAGATCGAGACCATCCTCCTGGCTAACATGGTGAAACCCCATCTCTACTAAAAAATACAAAAAGCTGGCCATGGTGATGTGTGCCTGTAGTCCCAGCTACTCAGGAGGCTGCGGCAGGAGAATTGCTTGAACTTGGGAGGAGGAGGTTGCAGTGAGCCGAGATCGCACCACTGCACTCCAGCCTGGCGACAGAGCGAGACTCCGTCTCAAAAAAAAAAGCAGAAATTCCTGTGTTCCGTCCAACTGGTATTTGACTGTTTATGGAGTGAGTCATAAACACAGAGAACAGAGAGGGTGTTTAAAACTGAAGCTGTGTGCGGTTCCCAGGGGCAGGGGAGGGGAATACCCTGCTTGAAAGAAGAAGTCCCAGGAGCTGAGAGGTCCCAGTACTTAGAGGTTGGGCAGAAAGAGGTGAGAGGAGCAGTCAGAGACAGGAAGAAGGCGACTCTCGCAGGTACGAGGAATTCATTGAGCCTGCTTGTTCTCCGCGTGGGTTTCTGGAGGAACCTCAGGTTTTCTAGCCTCCGCTGGTAAATTCTCCTTTGAGGGACTGCACGTCCAGGGCCCGCTGTCAGCGACGTCCAGGCACCCGTTCCCACTCTGGGCATATTCCGGATGTGGAGAGCACGTCCCTGGGAGGCTGAGAATCAGTAGCTGCTGGCCCACTCCGATGCCTCTGGCCGCTCCAGGCTGGGAGGAATCTTCAAAGTGTTGGGTCCCAAGGGACACCTGGGTGGAACTTGGCACCAGGACAGTTTGACAGTGCTTCCTTTTGTTTTTGTTTTAATATTTATTTAGGTTTTTTTTTTTTGATAGAGAGGCTCACTCTGTCACCCAGGCTGGAGTGCAATGGTGTGATCTCGGCTCATTGCAACCTCCGCCTCCCGGGTTCAAGGGATTCTTCTGCCTGAGCCTCTGGAGTAGCTGGGATTATAGGCACCCGCCACCACACCCAGCTACTGTGTCTGTATTTTTAGTAGAGATGGGGTTTCACCACGTTGGTCAGGCTGGTCTCGAACTCCGCACCTCATGATCTGCCCGCCTTGGCCTCCCGAAGTGCTGGGATTACAGGCGTGAGCCACCGCGCCCGGCCAGTTTGACAGTGTTTCTAAACCTTCCTTGGCCCATTTGTCTTTGTTTTATTCTTCCTGCTCAGGTAGACTGTGTCCTTTTCCATGTCTTAGGGACTTTTTTCCTCCGTGAGGTCCATATTGAAGTAAGGGTTAGAGCTTCCTTTTCCTGGACCCTCCCGAATTGCCTCTCCCGTATCTGTGCTCGGGACCTGTGCCCACTTGGTGGGAAGCACGCATGTTACAAATCATGTCTCTGACATTGGCATCGGTGAACTCCTAGGTTAATGAGGGTTTTCTCTCCTGGTAGGACGTTTAACTTTGGACCCTGAAACAGCTCATCCCTGCCTGGCCCTGTCTGAGGACCTGAGAACTGTGAAATTGAGAAATTCCCAGCAGGATACACCTAGCAGCCCAGAAAGACTGAACTTCAGTGCCATGGTGCTGGGCGCGGAACGCTTCACCTCCGGGAGGCACTACTGGGAGGTGCACGTGGAAAAGGCCACCAACTGGCAAGTGGGCATATCCTACCGCACTGCAGACGGGAGGGGCAGCTCGCCCAGAGCCTCCGGAGAGAAAGTCTTACTCACCGGGTCGGTGTTGGCGGCGGAGCCTACACTCTGGGTCTTTCCCCCTTTGAAAAGGGTCTTTCTGGAAAAGCAGTTACGTACGGTTGGAGTTTTCCTTGACTACGAATGTGGGCAGATATCATTCTACAATGTGACAGAGAGCTCCCTCATTTATAATTTCTCCCATCTCGCCTTCCAAGGAGTTCTCAGGCCTGTGTTTTCCCTTTGTATCCCAAACGGAGACACAAGTTCAGACTCCCTCACCATCTCCCCTCAGGACAGTCCTTCCTGCGATGACACGGTTAGCCCTTAATCTTGTACAGGCAGAATCCAAGACCACAAGAGACCAGAGAGTTTGAGAACAAGACTTTGAAAGAATGTTTGTAGACTAACCCAATAAAAGGTGTGTTCTAGGAATTGGAGCCTGATTTGATATCCCAGAGCCTTTGCATCTGTGTGGCTGCCCACTCCTCTGTGGCGGAGGAGGTTGCTCTTGACCTGAGTCGTGAATAATGATAAAGGGGAGACCCTATGCTAAGTAGAACAAATGCATATGCATCAGAGGGTTGGCAATTACAGAGGAAACTGGGGTGTGTAGAACTGGGTTAGGGGCTCGATGTATTCCTGAAACATCTGCAGAATCAGGCATCGTCAGGAATGAAAGCAGGGCTTGAGAAGTGAGTGTGCCACCGTGCGGAACAGACGTCCCATTACTGACAGTGAGTATCAGGACTTTCTAAGATTTTCTTATTCCAAATAGAGAAGAATAACTTAATTTATTGGGCTATTTTATGTGGATAGGAAGGAGAAGTTGTGGAAAATGTGAATATTTTTAAATTTTCTTTTCTTTTTCTGTTTATGAGACAGTTTTGCTCTTGTCGCCCAGGCTGGAGTGCAGTGGCGTGATCTCAGCTCACTGCAGCCTCCACCTCCTGGGTTCAAGCGATTCTCCTGCCTCAGACTCCCGACTAGCTGGGATTACAGGTGCCCA
>NW_022437709.1:19177-28451 GCF_009761245.1 Sapajus apella
GATAAGAGTAATTTGATGTATTAGAAACCTGGTAGGTGGTGTTTTGAATCAGGTAAGAAATACTGATTATGCCTGGTGTTTGCCTTCTTACGCTATTTGGTGGTCTACTGGCAATGCTTTCCCTTACATCCTTGCTCAGGGATGGTTGTATAATGCTGAGAAAATAAGTAGCTACATAGGGACTTTTACATTTAAGTTTTATCATACTTTATCTCCTTTAATATTTTTAACAACCTATGAATGTGCATTAATCTTATTACTCACATGTGGAAACTGATGCTCAGAGACCTAACTTGCTTTGTTTTTTGAGACGGAGTTTCACTCTTGTTGCCCAGGCTGGAGTGCAGTGGCGCGATCTCAGCTCACCACAACCTCCGCCTCCTGGGTTCAAGTGATTCTCCTGCCTCAGCCTCCTGAGTAGCTGGGACTACAGGCATGTGCCATCGCATCTGGCTAATGTTGTATTTTTAGTAGAGATGGGGTTTCTTGATGTTGGCCAGGCTGGTCTTGAACTCCTGACCTCAGGTGATCCTCCTGCCTCTACCTCCCAAAGTGCTGGGATTACAGGTATGAGCCACCGCACTCGGCTCTGATTTGCTTTTTCTAAAGTCACAGAGCTGTTACGGATGTGGTAACAAGGAGAAGAAATTAAATCCAGACTGTCATTGGATCAAAAAGCGAGCTCTGCCTGACTTCTGCCGCACAGGCATCTGTGGTAATGAGCATGGCTAGGTGGGACAGTGGTCCAGTTTTACTCCCAATTTTCTAAAAAGGCAAGTCAGTTTCCACAGAAAATAGAAGCAGCATATCATTTACTCTTCCCTCTGTAGGTAGGCTCGTGGAAGCCAGGTTCTTCAGGACGGGCAGAGTAGGTAGGAACAAAAGGCAGATGTCAGAAAATTGCCTCTGTCGACTCACGGGAGTCAGGGAAGGTGTGGCATCTTACTCATCTGTCTTTTGGGGAAAGAGTTTTGACCGTTTCGAATTCTCAAAATGTGCTTTTAAAATATGTGAAAAGTGTGTTTTGGTAAAGGTGTACGCTGAAAAGTCACAGTGCGTCTGTGACTCAGGAGGAATTGGGAGAAGGTACCTCTGTTATGAAAAGCGAGGGTCAGGTTAGATAAGAGAGCTGGAAAGGAGGTAATTATTTGAAACATTTTAGGAATTCAGCGCAATGGCTCTCAAACCCTTACATAATTTTTTTAAGAAAAAGATAATGATAACTTATATAGGGAAATGCGAGATGATTTAGCAATAAGTGCATGATTTATATTCAAAATCCAATAATGATGTCTCCATCTCTAGCTACTGCAAATTATAAACTAAAATAAATACTTTGGATCAAACATTGCTATACAACCCACAACACAGAAATACAGTTGTTTATAATAAGATAGACCATGTGATAAGCTAAGCTAATGGTCCTCAGACTTGCCCCGGCCCCCAGGGAACATCTGGCAATGTCTGGAGCAGGTTTTCACTTGTCACACCGAAAGAGCCGTGCCACTGGAATCCAGTGAGCAGCGGCCGGTGATGCTGCAACGTATCCTACGGTGGATACTGCAGCCTGACACACCAAGAATTGTCTGGCTCAAAACGTAGCAGCACTAAGGCTGAGAAACCCTGACCTAAACCTACGGTAATGGTAAAAAACGAAGGCAGCAAACTTGGAAAACTCAAATCTGAGAACGTTGTTAAACCAATATCTGCATTTTTCCTCCAGACTGCAGGAATTCCTAATGTACCTGTCTAGTGAGGGCTCCGCAAGGTATTTTTTTTTATTTATTTTTTTGAGATGGAGTCTCACTCTGTAGCCAGGCTGGAGTGCAGTGGCACAATCTCGGCTCACTGCAACCTCCCCCTCCTGGGTTCAAGCGATTCTCCTATCTCAGCCTCCCTCGTAGCTGGGATTACAGGTGCCCCCCACCATGCCCAGCTGATTTTTGTATTTTTAGTAAAGATGGGATTTCACCGTATTGGTCAGGCTTCAAGTTGTTTGTTAACAGCTAATTATCTTAGAATATTGAATTTAAGAGAGAGGAAATTAATATATTGACCTTACCTTGTGAATATCATAATTAATAACTACTTAGTAGGTTATTAAATACTTTGGTCATAATTCTATAGGTTTTCATCTGTGTGTGTGTATGTTTTTTTGAGACAGTCTCACTCTGTCACCCAGACTGGGGTGCAGTGGCGCAGTCTCGGTTCACTGCAACCTCCGCCTCTTGGGTTCAAGCGATTCTCCTGCCTCAGACTCCCGTGTAGCTGGGGTTACAGGTGCGCACCACCATTCCCTGCTAATTATTTTGTGTTTTTAGTAGAGGTGGGGTTTCACTCTATGTTAGCCAGAATGGTCTTGAACTCTTGACCCTCAGGTGATCCACCTGCCTCGGCCTCCCAAAGTGCTGGGATTACAGGCCTGAGTCACCAGGTTCGGCCTTTCATCTGTATTTTTAAAATGCATTCATAATGTCCCAAAACTCCAATTCCAACTAGTGCCACATTCCGCAAGATCCGCCTTTGAATCTTCCAGCCAAGTCCCTGCGTCTTTCCCCGATTTCTCCATTCTGACACACTGATAAAACTGTCAAGGTTGTGTGCTTAGGACAGAAAGCCTCACTTAGGGCTTCGTGTCACACTGTCACCCAGGCTGGAGTGTAGTGGCGCGATCTCAGCTCACTGCAACCTCCACCTCCTGGATTCAACTGATTCTCCTGCCTCAGCCTCCTGAGTAGCTGCGACTATAGGCACGCACCACCACACCCGGCTTATATTTTTGTATTTTTAGTAGAGACGGGGTTTCACCATGTTGGCCAGGCTGGTCTCGAACTCCTGACCTCAGATGATCTGCCCACCTCGGCCTCCAAAGGTGCTGGGATTGCAGGCGTGAGCCACCGCGCCTGGCCTTTGACTGTAGCTTTTCTATGTTCAGGTGCACAGAACCATTGTGTTACGGGTGCAGTACAGGAACCTGCTGTACAGGTTCATATAGCCTAGGGGTGCAGCCCCCCCCGTGTAGCCCAGGGGTGCAGCGGGCCGTGCCACTCAGGTGTGTGCAAGACACCCTGATGTTTGTGCAAGGACATCGCCTAAGGATGCATTTCTCTGGGGCAGGGGCACACATACACGACTGTGCTTCTAACCCATGAATCCAGTTGGTAAAAATTGGTTCATGAGAGGTGAAAAAAGTCTATATATTACAATGGCTTGGGCCCGCCAAAAGAGCCCAGCCCATAAACATGCATATATATGTGGAAGTAAAATTTCTTTCTTTCTTTTTTTTTTTTTAAGGTAGGGTCTTCCTGCGTCACCCAGGCTGGAGTGCAGTGGCGAGATTTTGGCTCACTGCAACCTCCACCTCCCAGGCTCAAGCGATTCTCCTGCCTCAGCCTCCCGAGTGAGTAGATGGGACTAGAGGTGTGTGCCACCAGGCCTGGCTAATTTTTTGTATTTTTAGTAGAGACAGGTTTTCACTGTGTAAGCTGGGATGGTCTTGATCTCCTGACCTTGTGATCTGCCCTCCTCAGCCTCCTAAAGTGCTGGAATTAAGGCGTGAGCCACCACGCCCAGCCTGTGGAGGGCTGGCAGGAAAGATCCTCTCACAGGCTTTCATTTTATGGGCCTGTGGGGTTTTAACCAGTTTTGTATCTGACATAACAAAAATGTTGAGACATTGCTGTACTCCTAAGTGTTTCTTTTTTGTTTTGTTTTGTTTTCTGAGACGGAGTTTCGCTCTTGTTACCCAGGCTGGAGTGCAATGGCGCGATCTCGGCTCACCGCAACCTCCGCATCCTGGGTTCAGGCAATTCTCCTGCCTCAGCCTCCTGAGTAGCTGGGATTACAGGCACGCGCCACCATGCCCAGCTAATTTTTTGTATTTTTAGTAGAGACGGGGTTTCACCGTGTTGACCAGGATGGTCTTGACCTCGTGATCCACCCGCCTCGGCCTCCCAAAGTGCTGGGATTACAGGCGTGAGCCACCGCGCCCGGCCTCCTGTTTCTTTAAGCTTTATAGTTGTGTTGTTGCAGAATGTTCAGGAGACTGGAGAGACCGATGGGAGAAACAGGAGCATTGTATTAAGGTGGCCACCGGCTCAGCGGATTCGCGTCCCAAGGCTGAGCGGCTGACAAAGACAGGGCTTGACTTTTTATACATCCAGGATGACACCGTGGCTAACAGGTTCACAGAAGCCAGAACAAAGAACAGTTAGTTAATTTGCAAAATGTCCTGTGACGTACATTACATTTGAAAATAGCAGTTTGAGAAACACATTGCACATTCTTTGGGTGTTATCTTGCCCTGTGACCTTGCAGCTGGTCTGCAAGAAAAACAGGAGCCTTGAGATGCCTGGGAACTTTGCTGAGAATGTGGGAGAATAGATAAGGTAGGTTTTACAGGGAGTTGGCTAATTTCAAGCAGCGCTGGGGGCTAGGTTTTATACTGAACACAACACGGTAAACTTTATTACGCAGCAATTACAGACTCCTATTATTTCATTTCCCTCTTCAGTGTGAATAACTTCTCATATAATGCCTCAAAATTGTATCTTTTCCGCTAGACCCAGTGGTCATCCTGTGCTCCCAGAAATGATCCTTCCCAACATACTCACAGAGCTGCCTGCTTTCTGCTGTCTTCACGGCCGTAGAGACTTAAGGCCAAGTCTCTGTCCTCACTTGCCTGCGTTCTCCATTTCCTGTCACATGTGAGTTTCACACTGCCACGGAATGAGCTTTTGGAACATGGCCGGGCGCAGTGCCTCACGCTGTAATCCCAGCACTTTGGGAGGCGGGGGCGGGGGGATCACTTGAGGTCAGGAGTTTGACATCAGCCTGGCCAACATGGTGAAACCCCGTCTCTACTAAAAAAAGAATATATATATAGATATGTGTATACATATGGGTGTATATTTGTGTATATTTGTATGTGTGTATATATACATCCAGGCGTGGTGGTGGGCACCTGTAGTCCCAGCTACTTGGGAGGCTGAGACAGGATAATTGCTTGAACCCAGGAGGCAGAGGGTGCAGTGCGCCAGGAGCGTGCCACTGCATTCCAGCCTAGGGGACAGAGCAAGACTCCAACTCGAAACTAAATGTTAATTAAATACCTTAATTAAATGAAAATGGATTATGAATTAGATAATGTCATGCTGACAAAACACTTTAATGGCTTTTTACTGCTGTTAGAATCAAGGTGAACCCCCCCTCAGGCTCTGCATGGCCTGCCTGACCTGGCCCCCCGCCTGTCTCCCCAGCCTCATGTCACATCACATCAAATTTCTCCCCTCTGCACCTTGGGGATGTAAGAGCTATAACCCTAAGCTCAGAAGCCAAAAGCGGGGCCAGCGTGTCCTGACACTGCCACCCTGGGACATGGCTAGCAAACACAAAACAAGTAGTTAAACTTCCTAGGGGAAGGCACCTGTGCTTCACAGCATTGTCACTTGATGAGAGCCCAGACTCTCTGAAGTTGCATGTTAACTTGCAATTATCTGGCGGGCAAATAATCTCAAAGGTTTTCGTTTTATGGCCCTCTGGAGTGTTAACCAGTTTTGTATCGGACCTGAGCAAACCGACTTTAGCATTCTTTTGTATTTCTGATGATCTACATAAACCTCTCCTCATGTTTTCTGAAGCTGACTTTATGTGACTAGTTCCTTAACTAATTACTGAGTTGAGTAAAACCTCTGACAAAAGTCCACCGGTCTCTGTGTGTCAGGCTGGTGTTAGGAAGCTCGTATTTGCATGCCCTTCAACACAGCCTGCTGACATGAATGGAGGCCGCCCAGCGCAGCCTTCCCTGCCGCCCCCAACGTTCCGCCTCCATGTGTCACTGTCGTCACTGCCGTCCCCGCTCCCATCCTTCATTTTATTTTATTTTTTGCTAATTCCTGTGCATTTTTCTAGATCTTAGTTTAAGTGTTACTCCTCAAGGAAGCTTTTCCTTTACTTTTCCTTAATAAGAACTAATCCTGAGATCATCATTGCAATAATGATAACTTTTTATCATGCAAATCACAATCGGAGTTTGGATTTATGTGGGTAACTATTTGATTGCCTTCCTCACTAGACTCTAAATTCCACAAGAATTTGTGTTTTTGTTGCTCTTTTTACCTCTATGTTATGCAGTCCCTGGTACATAAATACTCAATAAACACATATTGTAAAAGGAAAAATGGGCTGGGCACGTTGGCTCACACCTGTAATCCCAGCACTTTGGGAGGCCAAGGTTGGTGAATCACCTGAGTCAGGGATTCAAGACCAGCCTGGCCAACAAGGGTCTCTACTAAAAATACAAAAATTAGCTAGGTGTGGTGCTGTGCGCCTATAATCCCAGCTACTTGGGAGGCTTAGGCAGGAGAATCACTTGAACCAGGGAGATGGAGGTTGCAGTGAGCCGAGATCACGCCACTGCACTCCAGCCTGAGCTTCAGAGCAAGACTGCGTCTCAAAAAAAAAAGATAAGTAGCCAGGTGTGGTGACTCATGCCTGTAATTCCAGAATTTGGGAGGCCAAGGCAGGAGGATTGCCTAAGTCCAGGAGTTTGAGACCAGCCTGGGCAACATGGCAAGATCTTGTCTCTATAAAAAATACAAAAATTAGCGGGGGCGTGGTGGCACATACCTGGAGTCTCAGGTACTCAGGAGGCTCAAGTGATCCTTGAGCCTGGCAGGTCAAGGCTGCAGTGAGCCAAGATCATGCCACTGCACTCCAGCCTGGGTGACAGAGCAAAACCCTGTCTCAAAAAAAAAAAAGCTGTAAGTCTTGGATATTGGAGATAAGTAGACCTAGGAAGGCCTTGGCTAGAGGAGCCTCCAGTGGTATGGGATGCCTGGGGTTTTCTCACTACACTGAGAAGATGTCTCATGCTCGTATATGGTAAATGTACACTGGGCAACAAATTTATCAGTAAAGTAGAATATTTAGTTTTGTTCTGTAATTTTAACTTGGAAAAAGTGGTCTATACCTGTGCAGGGATGTCAAACTGTGAGTTTATTTATAGCCAAACTACTAATACATTTCTGGGTTACGGATTAGCAGGAGAGGCTCAGGAAGTGTCACAGCTCGCAGGAATCTGGACCAGCTCTTTCTATTTTCAATGGGAAGGCAGGGCAGTCAGCTTGAAATAGTCCATGTCGGGCTGAAGGAAGGAGAGGTAAGTGACCTCACTGCAGTTAGTTTTTTGATCTTGTACAAAACAAGAAGAGGGATTACAGGAGAGAGAGGAGATAAAGAAGTCACAGAATAAGGAAGGAATTTGTAGCTTTGATTTTTCGGATTTTCTGATTGGAATGTGATACATACTATCAGTGGTACGTGGAAGTTAAAAACGCGTAGGTGGGGAACGGAAAAGGTGGATTAGGATGCGTGGCAGTTACACCTTCACACACTGGAACATATATAAGAGAATGGGACTTTCGCCCTGGAAAGAATCAAGTATGAGACTGGAAATTCACTCACATGAGAAGAAAGAATCCTCTGTGACAATAGATGGATGTGGTGGAATGATAAACAGAAAGGATGTGAATTTAGATATGACTTTTCCTTTCAAAGCAGCAATTTAAGTCAGCTGTACATTTGCTGCCTGCCAGGTAAGGTTCAGAATGCTTCCTGTCCCCTCATGCACGCTGAGTGGTAGATGCTCTTGTTTTTCACTGAGAAATAGAGCCAACATGTTCCAAGTCTCCAGAGAGTGACATGCAGACGCCTGAAGCCGGGTTGTCTGTTCTTTCCACACACACAAACTGTGTCTCCCTAAAAGTGTTCACAGACAGATAACAGGCTCCCTGGAGGGGACAGTTGGGGAAGTCGAGGCCGGGGAAAGATGTGGACGTGAGGTTCACATTTCTCAAAGGAAGCCGTTGATGGAAATGTAAACTATTTTCAAGAAGTGTATTTATGTAAAATAAAATTTTTAATATTTCTATGTGGACTTTCATATCTTGCAGCGTTCTGTAAAGAAACATTAAAGTCCACCCTTTACTTAAAAAAGAAAATGGTTTAAAACTGTATGTGAAAAAAAAGGTTTTTCCCCTAACCGTTTTAATGAGCTTGTGTTTATCCTCTGAACATCCTGGTCAGCTGGATTACCCTGCTGTTTCAGATAGGAGAACTATGTGTCCATTGCAGAGATACAGGAGGACTTTGTATTTGAAAAAGAGGGTGGGAGTCGGGGAGGTAGAGACTCCTGTTGCAATCTTCACTCTTATCACTGTTCTTTGGCCTGTGGAATTCCTGAAGCTAAGAGCTACTCCCCTGCAGCTGATGTTAACATTCAGAGCTTCAGATAGTTACTCTTGCAGCTGATGTTAACACTCAGAACTACTACAGGCCGGGAACCAGCCAGGTACATGTCCTCTGCGAATGTGCTGTCTGTGTCATCATTGTGGAGTTAGATTGCTTGTGTGGATGGAAAAGGAGAAATGGAATTAGTTTTCTAGGTCTACAGGGATGTAGGGAAGATGCTTCACCGCTTTAGACTAAAATCTCTTTCCAAATATTTATAAAAAACGATGTGTCAGCCAGGCACAGTGGCTCACGCCTGTAATCCCAGCACTGTGGGAGGCCGAGGCGGGCAGATCACCTGAGGTCGGGCGTTTGAGACCAGCCTGACCAAATGGAAAAACCCCATCTCGACTAAAAATACAAAATTAGCCAGACGTGGTGGCATGTGCCTGTAATCCCAGCGACTCGGGAGGCTGAGGCAGGAGAATCGCTTGAACCCGGGAGGCGGAGTTTGCAGTGAGCCGAGATCGTGTCATTGCACTCCAGCCTGGGCAAGAAGAGCAAAGCTCTGTCTCAAAACAAAACAAAACAAAACACGCGTGACTATTCATCAAGAACATCTTCCCCACCCTGCGCGTGTTTATATTGATTTCTTGGGGTAATTTAATTTGCTTTATGGGTGGAATTGAATTAATGTGGAGTCATAGTCAGTGATGAACTGCTTGATAAAAATGAAAACCTACTTCCTCAGTTTAGCTCTCTTCATCCTTCTAAATTACTACATTAGCTTCCCTTCTTGCCGGCAACTATAAACACAGCCAGGCTTTGATAAAGGGCCTCCTGGCTCACACCTATAATCCCAGCACTTTGGGAGGCTGAGGTGGGCGGATCACGAGGTCAGGAGTTCGAGACCAGCCTGACCAGTTTCACCACATGGTGAAACTCCGTCTCTACTAAAAATACAAAAATTAGCCTGGCGTGGTGGTGTGTGCCTGTAGTCCGTCAGGTACCACTTTGCCCTCAGTGTAACAGCTCTGTTTCTGTT
>NW_022437710.1:0-28415 GCF_009761245.1 Sapajus apella
TGCAATCCTAGTCTCTGATAAAATGGACTTTAAACCAACAAAGATCAAAAGAGACAAAGAAGGGCATTACATAACGGTAAAAGGATCAACGCAACAAGAAGAGGTAACAATCTTAAATATATATACACTCAATACAGGAGCACCCAGGTAGCACACAGGTACATAAAGCAAGTTCTTAATGACCTACAAAGAGACTTAGACTCCCACATAATAATAGTGGGAGACTTTAACACTCCATTGTCAATATTAGACATATCAACTAGACAGAAAATTAACAAGGATGTCCAGGACTTGAACTCAGATCTGGACCAAGCACACCTAATAGACATCTACAGAAATCTCCACCCAAAATCCACAGAATATATGTTCTGCTAAGCACCACACAGCACCTATTCTAAAATTGACCACATAATTGGAAGTAAATCACTCCTATGCAAATGCAAAAGAACAGAAATCATAACAGTCTCTCAGACCATAGTGCAATCAAATTCAAACTCAGAATTAAGAAACTAACTCATGACTGCACAACTTCATGGAAACTGAACCACTGGCTCCTGAATGTCGAATGGATAATCAATGAAATGAAGGCAGAAATAAAGATGTTCTTCGAAACAAAGGAGAATGAAGACACAACATACCAAAATCTCTGGGACATATTTAAAGCAGTGTCTAGAGGGAAATGTACAGCAATTAATGCCCACCAGAGAAGCGAGGAAATATCTAAAATCGACACCCTTTCTTCAAAATTCAAAGAGCTAGAGGTGCAAGATCAAAAAAACTCAAAAGCTAGCAGAAGACGAGAAATAACTAAGATCAGAGCAGGACTGAGGGAGATAGAGATACAAAAAACCCTTCAAAAAATCCATAAATCCAGAAGCTGATTTTTTGAAAGGATCAACAAAATAGACAGACAGCTAGCCAGATTAATAAAAAAGAAAAGGGAAGAGAATCAAATAGATGCAATAAAAAACGATAAAGGGGATATCACCACTAACTCCACAGAAATACAAACTACAATCAGAGATTACTACAAATACTTCTATGCGCATAAATCAGTAAACCTGGAAGAAATGGACAAATTCCTGGACACTTGCGTCCTCCCAAGCCTAAACCAGGAATAAGTTGAAATCTTGAACAGACCAATAACAAGGGCCAAAGTTGAGGTAGCAATTAATAGCCTACCAACCAAAAACAGTACAGGCCCAGAAGTGTTCACAGCTCAATTCTACCAGACATACAAAGAGGAGCTGGTACTATTCATTCTGAAACTATCCCAAACAATATAAAAGAGGGAATCCTTTTTAAATCATTTTATGAGACCAACATCATCCTGATACCAAAACCTGGCAGAGACTCAAAAAAAAAAAAAAAAAAAAAAAAACCAAAAACTTCAGGCCAATCTCCATGATGAACACAGACGTAAAAATCTTCAATAAAATACTGTCAAACCAGTTGCAACAGCACATTAAAAAGCTTATCCATCCCAATCAGGTAGGCTTCATTCTGTGGCTGCAAGGCTGGTTCAACACACACGTCTATAAATGTAAACCACCACATAAACAGAACCAAAGACAAAAACCACAAGATTGTCTCAATAGATGCAGAGAAGGCCTTCGACAAAATTCAACAGCCTTTCATGCCAAAAAAAAAAAAAAAAAAAAAAAAACTCTCAATAAACTAGGTATTGATGGAATGTATCATTAAACGATAAAAGCTATAATATGACAAACCTACAGCCAATATCATACTGAACGGGCAAAAGCTGGAAGAATTCCTTTTGAAATCAGGTACTAGATAAGGATGCCCTCTCTCACCCCTCCTATTCAACATAGTATTGGAAGCTCTAGCCAGAGCAATCAGGCAAGAAAAAGAAATAAAGTGTATTCAATTAGGAAAAGAAGAAGTCAAACTGTGTCTATTTGCAGATGACATGATTGTATATCTAAAAGTCCCCATCCTCTGAGAGCAAAATCTTCTCAAACCAATAAGCAACTTTAACAAAGTCTCAGATACAAAATAATGTGCAGAAATCACAAGCATTCCTATATATGAATAACAGGCATGCAGAGAGCCAAATCAAAAGCAAACTCCCTTTCACAATTACTACGAAGAGAATAAAATACCTAGGAATACAACTAACAAAGGATGTAAAGGACCTCTTCAAGGAGAACTGCAAAACCCTGCTCAATGAAATGAGAGAGGACACAAACAGATGGAGAAATGTTCCATGCTCACAGTTAGGAAGAATCAATGTCGTGAAAAAGGCCATACTGCCCAAAGTAATCTATAGATTCAATGCTGTCTCCATCAAGCTACCAATGACCTTCTTCACAGAACTGGAAACAACCACTTTAAACTTCATATGGAATCACAAGAGACCCTGCATAGCCAGGACAATCCTAAGCAAAAAGAACAAAGCTGGAGGTATCACACTGCCAAACATCAAACTATACTACAAGGCTACAGTAACCAAAACAGCATGGCACTGGTCCCAAAACAGAGACGTATACAAGAGGAACAAAACAGAGACCCGATAAGAAACACCACACATCTGCAACCATCTGATCTTTGACAAATCCAGCAAAAACAAGCAATGGGAAAAGGACTCCATGTTTAATAAACGGTGTTGTGGAAACTGGCTAGCAATGTGCAGAAAGCAGAAGCTCGACCCCTACCTGTCACCTTACACTAAAATTAACTCCAGATGGATCAAATATTTAAACATAAAACCTAACACTATAAAGACACTAGAAGAAAACCTAGGCAAAAGCATGCAGGACATTGGCATAGGCAAGGACTTCATGACTAAAACACCAAAAGCAATGGCAATAAAAGCCAGGATAGACAAATGGGATCTAATTGAACTCCAGAGCTTCTGTACAGCAAAAGAAACCATCATTAGAGTGAACTGGCAATGAGCAGAAGGGGAAAAATGTTTGCAATCTACCCATCTGACAAAGGGCTAATATCCGGAATCTACAAATAACTAAAACAGATATACAAGAAAAAACAAACAACCCCATTCAAAAGTGGGTGAAGGACATGAACAGACATTTTTCAATAGAAGACATATAGGAGGCCAACAAACATATTAAAAAATGCTCATTGTCACTCGTCATTAGAGAAATGCAAATCAAAACCACACTGAGATATCATCTCATACCAGTTAGAATGGTGATCATTAAAAAAAATCTAGAGACAACAGATACTGGAGAGGATGTGGAGAAATAGGAATACCCTCACACAGTTGGTGGGAGTGTAAATTAGTTCAACCATTGTGGAAGACAGTGTGGAGATTTCTCAAGGATCTAGAAATAGAAACTCCATTTGAACCAGCAATCCCACTATTGGGTATATACCCAAGGAATTATAAATTGTTCTACTATAAAGACACATGCACACATATGTTCATTGCAGCCTGTGAACAATAGCAAAGACCTGAAACCAACCTAAATGCCCATCAATGATAGAATGGACAAAGAAAATGTGGTACATTTACACCATGGAATACTACACACCCATAAAAAACAATTAGTTCGTGTCTTTTGTAGGGACTTGAATGAATCGGAAAACCATCATCTCAGCAAACTGACACAAGAACAGAAAGCCAAACACCGTACATTCTCACTCATAGGTGGGTGTTGAACAACAAGAACACATGGAGTCAGGGAGAGGAACATCATACACTGGGGCAGTTGGGGGGGTAGGGGAGAGACAGTGTGGGGGAAGGGAGGAGAGGATGGGAAGGGATATCATGGGGAGAAATGCCAGATATAGTATGCACCTAAAATAGAACAAAAAATTTAAAAAAAGAAATAGTCATGAGGGGCCAGGCGCAGTGGCTAATGCCTGAAATCCCAACACTTTGTGAGGCCAAGGCGGGCAGATCACCTGAGGTCAGGAGTTTGATACCAGCCTGACCAACATGGGGAAACCCTGTCTCTACTAAAAATACAAAAATTAGCTTGGCATGGTGGCATGCACCTGTAATCCCAGCTACTTAGAAGGCTGGGGCAGAAGAATCGCTTGAACCCAGGAGGCGGTTTTAATGAGCCAACATTGCACCACTGAGCTCCAGCTTAGGTGACAGAACAAGGCTCCATTTCAAAAACAGAAAAAATAGTAACGAGGAAATATTGAGGACTGAGCTCTAGGAAACAACAATGTGCAAAAGGAGAAAGATGAGAAGCAAGTAAACAGACCATGACGAAAGGAGTAGAAACGTGGGCGGCCTGAGGGAGTGAGGTCCTGAAAGACAACTGAAGATGCTATTAGGGAGGAGATGTCCTTCCTTTGGTTTAATATTGCTGACAGATTAAATAAAACGAGGTGTAAGAAAAAATCCCTACATTTATTACAGAAAAAAATAAGTGATAACCTTGAGAAAAATAACCTTGGAGGGGTGCTGAAATTGAAGACTTACTGGCGTGAGATCAAGACTGAATGGAAAGAAAACCTGAGTTCATGAGTGTAGGTAGTTCTTTAAAGGAGATCATAATTGGGAGTCAGTCATGGAAATGTGATAGACAAGAAACAGTAGTTTTCAAATTTTATGTAGCAATTATATAAAGGTTATAAAAATTATACACTTATAGCATTAAAAAGGCTAGATTGAGGTATAAAATTCTTAAGATTATAGAACTAAAAGACCCCTTAAACATTTCTAAATTAGATAAGCTGGTTATCATATTCATGCTTACACATAAAGACCAAGGAATACTAAAAGTTTCAAAGAGGGTATTTCTTGCTTGATAAAAATCAGCCAATTATAGGATAGTTGATACTCATCAAACATACAAAGTAATAATCACAGTAAAATACTGAATGCTATTAACAGGAATAAAATAGAAGAAAAGCAGAAAAGAATCATATTTTGTAAATGAAATGTTTAAAATTATATGAAGTTACTGTTGAAAAATGTGGTGAGGTGACTATTTAAATATATTTTTATTTCAAAGGAAGAAAATGTCACACATGCAGAACACTTTTACAAATAAGATTCACTGCATTAGGAGCATCTTCGTTTTAACACAAGGATCAGCAAATTAGCACTTGTGGGCCAAATCCAGACCACTGCCTGTTTCTGTAAGTAAAGTATCTTGGAGCACAGCCATGCTTATTCACTTTATAGTCCATAGAGTCCATTAGCTGGGTGTGATGTAGCACACCTGTGGTCCCAGCTAGTAGAGAGGCTGAGGCGGGAGGACCACTAGATCCCAGAAAGTCAAGACTGCAGTGAGCCATGATCATGCAACTGCACTGCAGCCTGGGAGACAGAGTGAGACCCTGTCTCAAAAAAATAAATACATATAGCCCACAAAGTCTAAAATATTTACTAACTGGGTCCTTGCAGAAAAAGCTGGCCAGCTTCTGGTTTAGTGGATCAAAGATCCTTTGATGTATTTTAATAAAAGTTTTACCCAATATACTGAAATATTTATATTAAATATAGATATCTATCTAGTTTTCCCATCCAGTCCCTAAATTCTAAGTATAATCCTGGTACTCACTCTCAAGTTTACGTTAAATGCTAGCCTATACAAAAAACACTCTTTCTCTTACTTTTTTCTTTTTGTTATTTACATGTTCCTTTGTTTAAGAAAGAACACAAAAATGCCCCACTAAAGGGATTCTGTTTGTTCACAGGCTGCAAGAAGGGAAAAACACAAAGCACATTTTGCAGAAAATAATTTGTTACAAGTCAGAACTATGACATGAAGCCAAGCAGGGCACTCTAGGGCTGAATTTGCTGTGCTTCTTTAATAGGATCCTTGCTCTCTTTCTTTTCTGGCAGCTGTGAGTCACACAGGCCATAGAGAGTATCAGTCCCTAAGAGAACACAATTCTGACATTCATCTTTATCTATTAAGTTCATCTGTCCCAATTCTGTGGATGCTGACTTTCGGTCATTGATGATAATACACATGGACATTTATCATCAATTTTCAGATTCTTGGATCTTTGACAAGTCTTATTATTAAGAGTCAACCTAGTAGGATGCAAGTTATAAATGCTGATTATCCAATTACCTACTGAAAATATCCTGTATTAATACTCCATTAAACATGCATAGAAAAAAATTAGTCACTCCTACTAACCTGCTGCTCTTTACTCTTCTGTATTCACCAGAAAATTTCCTACTCCTTCCTCCTGTCCAGGTTAAATGCTAATGTACAATCTGGAAACCAGTGCATCATCTGAGATTTCTCTCTATCCGCCAAACATTTCTTCTTCAATTATCACTAAATCATATTGACTATACCTCTCTTCTGTCTCTGCTTTATATTCCCACTGTCACTTGGAACACAAACATTTAGAAAACGGCTTTTATTTAAATAAAAATGACCAATTATTAATGTTATTTCTTACATGAAAAAAATTAAGCAGAACCAATGAAAAAGATGTAACACCACAAAAAAAGGCCAGCATTTTAAAATAAGTAACTGAGATTCCTAAGTTTCTTTTTTCACCATGCATGGGTGAAAACCTCATAATACATTGACACTAGTTGAAGGATGTGTGACAAGGAAAATATAGCTGACTGCTACTGCAAAAGCTTCCTTTGTCTCCTGGTTTCCTTACATGGTTATCTTCCATCAGTCCTTTATGAGGGGTCAGAAAACTACAGGCCACAGGCCAAATCCAGTCTGCATTATGGTTTTGTAAATAAAGTTTTCTTGGGTCTCAGTCATGCCTATTTGCTAACATGTTACCCGTGGTGGTTTTCACATTACCACAGCAGGGTTAAGTAGATACAACAGAGACCACATAGTCTAAAATATTTCCCACCTCATCCTTTACAGGAAAAGCTTGCTAACCATTTTTACACCATAATCAGAATGCCTTAATACTCAAATTTAATCTTGTGACTCCCCTACTCAAACTTCTCCAATGAGGCTCTGCAGGAAACACTGCTGGCTCCCTACCAATAGCCTATCCTTATTCTTTCTTGCAGAAGAAACACAAGTCTATTGGGATGTTTATTATCCCAATTCCTCTCTTCAGCTTCAGAAAGAGAAATGAGTATTCTAAGCTAATCATTTATCTACTTTCCCAGTGCCTGGTTTTGGGATGTGCATGTGGTGTGACCCATCCAATGAAATGTTACAGGAAGCCCCTTGCATGCTTCTAAGTTTTCTCCCCATTTAAAAGACACTGTGAAGAAAAGCAGCCCTTGCGATGTTACGTTGTGAGAGCAAGATGTTTAGAGCTGTTGTGGATTAGCCAATTATGAAAGGAGACATAATAAAACACTGCCAACAACACAGCTGAAAGAGGGACAAGTGGGGTCCTAGGATAACACTGAACAACCAAAACAACTCTGTTTCCTACTGTTACAGCCACTGCTCATCTAGTATTTGCAGTCCAAAGCATTCTACTGGTAAAATTCCCATGGCCCACCAGATAAAAGCTACTCATTTCATTCATTCATTCATTCATTCATTCATTCATTCATTTATTGAGACAAAGTCTTACTCTTTTGCCCAGGCTGGAGTGCAGTGGCACAATAGCTCACTGCAACCTCTACCTCCCAGGTTCAAGTGATTCTCATGCCTCAGTCTCCAGTTAGCTCGGATTATACATGCTGGCTACTACACCCAGCTAATTTTTGTATTTTTAGTAGGGATGGGGTTTCACCATGTTGACCAAGGCTGAAGACTTACTCATTTCTATAGTATTAAAAAGTCTGTTATAAACTTGCCTTAGCTAAGTAACTGTTCACCTCATTCCCAACCTCTCGTGTCTCACACTTTTGGTACTAGCAAAAGTGAACTGCTCATAAACCCTGCAAACCTCACTCAAGCATCTTGTCTTCTGCACTTGCTGCTTTTCTGCCCAGAGGCAATCGCATTAGATGTTCCTTCCGGCAAGCACACAATCTCCATTACATCTTCCTTCTGCCAAACATCATTCTTCTGCTTCTTTACCTTGAAACATTCTACTCAGTCTTTATACTTACCTTAAATCCTACCTACCTTTTTTGAAAAAGCTTTCATTCCTCAACAGTTATGTCTGGCACATAATCAATATAATAAATAATCATAATTATAAGCTTCCAGTGGGCATCTAGCACACAGCAAGCACTGAATAAAGTAGCAAAATAATGAAAAATGCCAATGATAATAACGAGATCCTCTTTGTATTTTTACTTGTGTTCTGCAGCATTAGTAAAAATGTATCTGAAAAACATTTCATAGTTATTTGTTAGGTGGACAAGTTAAAACATCAATAAAAATGTTTCTTTGTCAATTCTATTGAAAAAGTACAGAAATGAAATAGACACAATTCTGTTATGAGCACCTTAAAGATCAAAACTACATCAATTTCATCTGTCTCCTTGTTATCAAAAGCTCTTTGATAAATAGATGGCTAAATTAAAGGTGTCCTCATACAGTCTCGATTGTACAGTGTATTAGGTGTCCACATCCAGGTAGCATGCTAGCATTTTTGTTATTGTGAAACATTTTGTACTTTTATCATCATCTGCTGAGCCTAGAGCTGGGCAATTTGTATATTTATTATGACAATCTTTTGATGAATGGTAGCAGAGCATCTTGTTCTAACAAAATTACTGTTATCATGACAATTAACCCACAGATAGAAGAACACATCTTGTTCCAACAAAGTAAATATATCTCTTTTCATTTCAAATTAGGAGGAGTGAAGTCAGTAATAGTGAGACCTTGCTGGTACAAGCATATGTTTCATGACCAGTGCTTCACAGATTGGTACCAGTCCATGGCCTGTTAGGAACCTCACCACACAGGAGGAAGTGAGCAGGAGTCAAACCAAGGAAGCGTCATCTGTATTTACAGCCACACACCCTGGCTCATCTTACTGCCTGAGCTCTGCCTCCTGTCAGGTCAGTGACAGCATTACTCACCGAAGCATGAACCCTGTTGTGAACTGCTCACATGAGGGATCTAGATTGTGTGCTGCTTATGAGAATCTAATGTCGTATGATCTGTCACTGTCTCCCTTTGTCCCAAGATGGGACCATCTATTTGCAGGGAAAGAAGCTCAGAGCTCCCACTGATTCTACATTATGGTAAGTTGTATAATTATTTCAATAATGTAAAGTAGCACAATAAATGTAATGTGATTGAATAATCCTGAAACCACCCCTAACCTTTCCCCAGTCCATGGAAAATTGTCTTCCACAAAACTGGTCCCTGGTGCCAAAAATGCTGGTGACAACTGGCCTAAAGTAATTCACTGTCAGAAGTCTTACCTGCATTGCTGTTTTCAGGAAACTTTTTTGACATCTGTTTTTCTTCGTAGTCAGAAAGTAATTGGCAAATTCTGTGTATAAAAATGTAATTAATAAGAAGACTATTTTAATACTGAGATAAAAAAATACTTAACAAATATAAAATGCTTAGAGTATTTCAGACAATATCAGAATATCAGAACATAACAATATTATTCCATCCACCTATGTGTATATTCTACAAACTTATCATAAAGAAAAAGAGTAAGGTGAAATACTCATAAATCGAGAGCACTATGACCCAGTAAGTTAACTCGCATTAGTCTGACATAGTAGAAAGTTTCCCAACTCTGCATAAGTCCTAGCTCCAGGATGAACAGCTATTTGTTCTCGGACAAGTTGCTCCTCTTGGGCTCAATGTCTTCTTCTACAAAATAAGGACTTTGCTGCCTTATTTCACTAGGTTGTTATAAAGATTTAACAAGATAACATTTTTTAAATGCTCAGAGAAATAGTAATGCAATGGCATAATCTGTTCCTAAACTTCATGACTCAAATTATGTTGGAATTGCAAATAAAATCCAATCTGTATTTTGTTCATAGGTTCTAATATGAAAATGTTGCTGTTTTCAGGAAATGTTATTAAGTCCTAATTTTGCTTATTAGTTGTCCTAGTCTTTGTGTCTCACAGTTCAGGTCATGTCAAGTATTTCATAGCTTGTAGCTAAATTTATTGATAAATATCTCATTAAAGTAGTTGACATGATTGTTTACTATTACAGAGTTTATCAATCACACTAAGGGCAGAAAAACCAATGGATGTTATGACCTGGCTTGGAGCAATGATCCTTCTCTATAGACTCAAACTCTGAACGAGCAGATGTTTGTCAGGATGATGCTTTGTACCCATGTTCATCTCCAGCTGACATGAGAGACCAAATTCCACCTTTCTATTTTTTTTTTAGGTTCCATGAAGAAGTTGCAAGCTGACATTCTCTAACTTTCGACATACATACTAACAACATATTTTGCACACAACACCCCACACATTATTCGGTACTGGTGTTATATCACAGACCACCCTGCATGACTATTTTTGCAGTGCAAATAACAATTTCAATATTTTGGTGGCACCCATTTTGCTTTGATTCACTCTGTTTCCTTACAGCTAGTCAGCAAACAGTCAAATGACCTTCCAGTGACTGTGCAAAATATGGAATGCTTCAAAAATTGGTGTGGCCCCCATGTGCCGCAAAAGCAGGCACAAAGTCCTACTTTTACACGTGATTAGTTGTTGGGAAAAGCAGCAAAGGAGAAAAGACTTACAGAGTGCCTACCTAAATTGGTTATGAGTAACATATAAAAAGGGAGTCATACACTGCGGAAGGCCGCAGGAGGCCTCTGAGGAGGAAGGCCTCTTCATGCCTCATGTTCCAGTGCAGGGTGACCTCGCACTGGAACCATAAACATTGTGCTCAGGGCTGTAAAACCCCTTCATAGCACTAGGACATAGCCAGACTTGTAGGCTCCTTGTAAGGTCTGCGTTCCATCAGCTGTACATAGATAACAAGCTAAAGATAACCACATGTTCTTGTTCTGTGAAACTCCCAAACTGCCACTGTTATCAATCCTTAGAATGACACAGAAGTTCCAGTTCACTGATTCAGTTTCGGCTCACTGGTTCACTCCACCATCACCCTCTCCCCACCATTACTCCACACCTAAACTGTAGATCAAAGTGATTGTAACCAATAAAGAGAGTGAATGGTCAGAAATTGGGGCCTTCACTGTCACCTCCAAGGTAATAAATGATGGCCCTCTGGTCCCATTGTCTCTCTTAATATGTCTTTTTCTCATTCCTTTGTTGCCATCGAACTCAGGGTACCCACGGGTGATGTAGGGGTGGCTCCCTACATTCTGGTGCCCAATGTGGGCTCATGGAGCTCTACATTCTGGCACCCAACGTGTCGGGCTTATAGACCCCTACCTTCTGGCACCCAATGTGTGGGGCTCATGGATTCCCTACATTCAGTGATGAGACATGGACAAGGTATGGCTCTGTTAAGTCCAACTAACCTACTTGAGATTCACAGAATTGTCTTCAATGGCTTCTTGTGAGGTAGAATTTGAAAATATTTTTAAATCTTGAGGTGGAGATGCAAGCAGCTTGGGCAATTTTCATTATTATGTAAAACAGATCAGTCAAGGGGCCAACCACAACTGGGAGTCCACTGCTCTGGGGAAGGTTAATGTGGGACTCTCTACTGCTTCAGGTATTATACAGGATATAACGGTGCATGAAGGTACAGAACTGGCAGCAAAGAAGAAAGAAACACTGATCTCTTTCTGCCACATTATTTCAACCTCTCTGATCATTTAGAACAAGCCCAATGAATATCTGCTACAGAAAAGACCAACAAGGGCCTCAAAGGATCTCTTACCATGAAGGCCTCAGCTAAGTCTAGGCTGAACTTGGATGCCACATCGAGTACTGAACTTGGGGGTGAGGGTCAATTAGCTCATTTTGTGTGTGGATAAAATCACGTTGCCAGAGCACGGTGGGGCTGGTGCTTTGGGAATAATGGTTGAGCATATAAGCATAGGTATGTGAACTAAAAAAACGCTGTAACTTCAACATCTCTGTATGAATCACCATGAAGACCTGAGGGATCTGAATCAGTAAGGGCATCTTGGTGTCAAAGATCAACCATTACCAGGCAGCAGGACCAGTTTCAGGGGCAATAATGCAGCAACAGAATCAACAGAAACAACAGAATGATTGGAATTCCCTTTGTTTCTGCTGCTTCTGACTTGATAAAAGGGATTCTCATGCCTGGATTTAGTAAACCCCTTTCGTTTTTGAAAAATTCAAGGAGTAAGTAGGAGATAGTCCTCAGAAGACAGTAAATGACTCTCTGCTAAACTGGACATTTCAAGGCCCAAATAACTAATCAAAAAAAAAAGATGTGACACTATTTTTTTATCTCATTCATAGGTGTTATACTTGGATGAAATCAACAATGTTGGGATCTCTAAACATAAAGGTCTTACAAGTCCTGAGATAAAGAATCCCGCACGCACTGGTTCTTCTAACCAGTCTCCCTTTTGCTTGATTTCTAGCTGATGCAGGGGACTAACTCATTGCCACTCGAAAACTACCCAAACCAAACTACGACATCTCACCTGATATATAAGATGCAATCATTGTAATTATTTTAAGCCTTAGTGTTAACTAGCCTTTTCATGGAAACACTTACATATTATGTTGACTAGAAACAGCATAATCCATGGCAGTTTTTCCAGATTTATCTTGACAAAATACATCAATATCTTGATCAAGTAGAAGGCTAACCATACTTGCTGATCCACAACATACAGCAAGTATAAGAGCAGTCCTAAAATGACAGAGAGGTAATTCTTCCCTTAACTGTAATAAAGCTTAAAGCTAATCTGGCATACTTTACCAATTTAATATCTTGCCTGTCAATTCAGAATTAAACATTTGTATGCACTGAAAGACATAAGCATCTTCGGTGCTCAAGTGTTAATCTCTGTAAAATACCACCAAGGTCAAAAGGAAGGTTTTTTTTTGTCCAAAAAAACCCTCTTATCTCAATGGGGTGTTGCATAGTAGAAGCTATGAATTGTAAGGCCTTTGATGGGCAAGAAACTATGCTAGGGCCACTTATCTGATGTGGACAAAGATTTAAGTGAAGATTTCCTCCCAGCTTCCCCAGACTGATATATGGTAACAGAAAATCAGCTGGGGAGTCACATAAGAGCTATCTGCATGCGGAAAGCAGGAATATTAATAATAATGGTGAAAATAGTAGTCATAATAGTTTCAGTTAATGATGCCAATAAGCATATGCTGGGCACTGAATTAAATGCCACATGTATGCATCTTTCTTACTTATGCACAGGCAATTTCGAAGGAGATATGCTCCTCCTTTTCATATATGACAACATATTTAGTGGTAAATAACATTGCCAAGGTCACACACCTATTAAGTAAGAAAGCCAGGAATTAAACCCAGTCTTCTGTGAATCCAAAGCCTAGCTCTTTTATCTTATCACCCACCTACAACTTGCCTTCATTAAAGGAAAAGTGTATCCACTTAAAACTATCTCTACTCCCTCTCTCCATACCAACATGGAGACATGCCTGGTGACAGAGCGAGATTCTGTCTCAAAAATAAATAAATAAATGAAAAATAAAAACATCGAAATACACTGGAATTAAAACAAAAGCTGATGAACTTACAGTATGTGGAAATAGCAATTAATTGTCTTGTAGGTATAAGCTAACATTAATATTCTTCAAAGAAAGCAATTTAAAGCAGAGTTATTCAAAAGACAAAATGATTATCAACTCCTATTTATGTTTAATATAGTATATTAGTGGAAAAGCATATAAGACATAGAGGTTAAAAACTACTAGAAAGAGTTAAGTTCGATACTGAGTCATAAAGTAAACTAAAAGTTAAAAGTTCACACTTCATGAGACAAATATGAAATCCATGTAGCTAAATCATATAACCAAAAAGTCACAAAATAACATCAGTCAATGTAGTAAGGTGAATCCCACTAAAGCTGTTCTTTATGTTGCCCAGTCTAACTGTTTTTCTACTTAACTGATTTGTGTTGATCCTGATCACTATGTCACAGTAAGTTAATCTTATAAATGTTCATGACTTGAGTGACTGCTATCATTTTACAACACACAGATTAAAAAAAAAAAAAACTATACCTTCCAAATTTATCAATTGCTTTTAAATTAGCTTTTTTCTTGATTAAAAACTTCATCATTTTCTCTTTCTGTCCATATACAGCAAGTAAAAGTGGCGTGAGGCCACACTGTAAAATACAAAGCAAAAATGATATTTGATTCAAAAAATATCAGCTGAACTGGAAACTATATAAGTTCCTATAAACTTACACGCATAGAAAGCAAACAAATTGTAGTCACTTCCTTCTTGCTCTTCTGTGCTTTCCCACTCACTGATCTTTCCCTCGGAGATACCCCTCTTCTGCCTCAACACATTAACTCTGATCATCTCAAAAACTCACTTTAAACACTTACTGGTTCCAGGAATCTTTGCTTCTATGCCAGCATTTGGCATGGTATTACTGGATGATAATATTTTTTTTCCATCTAAACAAAGAGCTGTATCTTTTATCTTTATATTCTCAAACTCTAGGACAAATTGTTGGGTATAAAGCAAGAATTTGTAAAACATTTCTTTAGTTTCATGTTTTACCAAAAGATCAAGCTCCAACGTGCAATAAATTTTGCTATTAAGCCTCATACTGCCCATTTCAACAATTATTCCAGCATTTATTCATTTAAAATCAGTTTGTATTTAAGCTTTCCAGATTGGTAAATAAATAAATATTCAGTTGATAGGACTACTGAAACTAAATTTACAGAATTCCTATATGTATTCTTAATAACTCCATGGTTTTAGTGTGTAAAACTGCCATCCTGATTAAGCCAATGCGCTACAAACATTTTAGTTTTTATTTTGTATTGCACTTTAGGTTCTGGGGTACATGTGAAAATCATGCAGGATTGTTTCATAGTTACATACATGGCAAGGTGGTTTGCTGCCTTCATCCCCCTATCTCCTCTATCTTGTATTTCTCCCCTCATTATGCCTCCCCACCCTCCCTATCCCCCTGCTGTCCCTGTCCTAGCTCCCCCTCAACTGACCGCAGTCTGTGATGCTCCCCTCTCTGTGTCCATGTGTTCTTATTGTTCAACACCCACCTATGAGTGATAACATGTGGTGTTTGGTTTTCTGTTCTTGTGTCTGTTTGCTGAAATGTTGGTTTTCAGATTCATCCAAGTCCCTATGAAGGACACGAACTCATCATTTTTTATGGCTGCATAGTATTCCATGGTGTATATGTGCCACATTTTGTTTATCCAGTCTATCATTGATGGCCTTTTGGGTTGGTTCCAGGTCTTTGCTATTGTAAACAGTGCCACAATGAACATACGTGTGCATGTGTCTTTATAATAGAAAAATTTATAATTCTTTGGGTATATATCCAGTAATGGGATTGCTGGGTCAAATGGAATTTCTATTTCTAGGTCTTTGAGGAATCGCCACACTGTTTTCCACAATGGTTGCACTAATTTGCAATCCCACCAACAGTGTAAAAATGTTCCTATTTCTCCACATCCTCTCCAGCATCTGTTGTCTCCAGGTTTTTTAATAATCACCATTCTAACTGGTGTGAGATAGTATCTCAATGTGGTTTTGATTTGCATTTCTCTAATCACAATGAAAATACCCAGTGATGATGGGCATTTTTTCGTATGTTTGTTGGGCTCATGTATGTCTTCTTTTGTAAAGTGTCTGTTCATATGCTTTGCCCACTTTTGATTGGGTTTGTTTGTTTTCTTATAAATATGTTTTAGTTCTTTGCACATTCTGGATATTAGCCTTTTGTCAGATGGGTGGATTGCAAAAATTTTTTCCCATTCTGTTGGTTGCTGGTTCATTCTAATGATTATTTCCTTTGCTGTACAGAAGATCTGTAGTTTAATTAGATCCCATTTGTTTATTTTGGCTTTTGTTACCATTGCTTTTGGTGTTTTAGCCATGAAGTCCTTGCCTATGCCTAAGTCCTGAATGGTTTTGCCTAAGTTTTCTTCTAGGGTGATTATGGTGTTAGGTCTTATGTTTAGATCTGGAATTAATTTTAGTGTAATGTGTCAGGAAGGGGTCCAGTTTCTGCTTTCTGCACACTGCTAGCCCGTTTTCCCAACACCATTTAGAGAGATACTGGATACTGGATAATACAGCTTCAATTGATCAAAGAGGTTTAGAATTTGCTACAATTCTAATTGAGAAAACTCTGATCTTAATAACAACTTACTGACCTAAGCACTTGAATGGTAACAAAGAGATACAAAATCCTGAGAGAACCATCCTCTACTTACTGAAGACTACTCACTGCAAATTTCTAAAGACCTTCTGAATGGCAGTGAATAACTCATGACAGGAAGGAGAAGGCATAATTCTGTAAGCTGATTGATACTGCCAATAATATTCATTTTAACATCCCAACCACAGACATAAAAGTCAGATTAGGCCAGGAATGGCAGTTCACACCTGTAATCCTAACATTTTGAAAGCCTGGGGCAGATGAATCGCTTGAGCCCAGGAGTTCAAGACTGGCCTGGGCAACATGGCAAAAAACTCATCTCTACTCAGAAAAAAAAAAAAATACAAAAACTGAGGTTGGAGGACCACCTGAGCTTGGGGAGGTCGAGGCTGCAGTGAGCTGTAATCGCACTACTGCACTCCAGCCTGGCAAACAGAGACCTTGTCCCAAAAAAGAAAAAAAAGTCAGACTAGTATTATGGGAAATGAAAGACATAAAGGAATTAGCACATATCCAACTCCAACTCCAGCTATTCTAGAGATATCTTAAGTTACTGAGATGTAAGAACTTACATATGACACTTATTTATTCAGTGATTCTTAAGTAGGAGTGTATCCAGATTTTGAGGAATTTGTCATCATTGGTAAGAGAAAAGGTCTCATTATGTTGCCCAGGCTAGACTCAAACTCCTGAGTTCAAGCAATTTTCCCACTCAGCCTCCCCAGCAGCTGAGACTACAGCTATGCACCATCATGCCTGGCTTCAAGGAAACATTTTGAAACATACATGTCCAGGATTTATTAGACTTATTTTATGAAAATCTTCAGGGGACAGACTAGACTTGTAGATTATTTAAAATTTTTCCCCAGGTTACTGGGATGCACAATTCTAGCTGAAAACTAGTACAATAGATAATTACTTCAGTGTCCTCTCTAGCCACACGACCAATTTCCTTTATCATTTGAGGATTTGGCGAAAAAGAGAAAAGAGTAGGAGAGAGATTCATTTGCTGAAAACACCACATAATTTTCCCAGGTAAGAGAAGAACAGCGTCTAGTAAACTCAAAATCCAACTTGATCTTTTTACTTATAAGCTCCTTGTCTCCCACCTTCTCATCAAGACATTCTAGATTAGGAAGCAGAATTGAGACTCTAGTTGGCTATGTCTTTTTTTTTTTTTTTTTTTTTGGTGAAACAGGAGGATTTTATTTAGGTGCACACCGGCTCAATGGATTAGCATTTAAAAGACTGAGCACTGAACAAAGACAGGGCTTCACTTTTATACAGAAACGCAGGGGCAGAACAAAGGCAGTTTATCAAAAATGACAGATGTACAGCTTAAGCTTACATATGACTTATGCTATTTCTACCAGAATAGGATCATGAGTCTGTTAAGTGCTTGTTATTTCCTCTGCTCAAGCGTTTCCCACTACATTACCACCTATTCACTGCCAATCTGGTTCCTCAGAGGCCTCCTAACATTGATCTCTAGGTAGTTTATAACTAACTCCCTCTCCCAAACTGAAAACACATTCCCTAAAACTGAAGAGAACCTTGTCTCACCATACAAAAAAAAAAAAAAAAAAAAAAAAAAAAAAACAAAAACAAAAAAAAAAACAAACGAATGAATACCACCCCCACCCCCAACACACACACACACCCTTTTCATGGTCTTTCCCCTCCATGACCCAATTTCCAAACTGGCCTTGATATTTCTGATTGCTCTCTTTTCCTCTTTCCATTTCTCCCTCATGAGCAATCAGAGCTACCTTAAGACTTGCCACTGAAGATACATCACTTCATAACCATTACTTTTTTAGAAACTTGCCAAAGCAGCAGGATTTCTATTCGCTGAAACATGTTTTTGTTTTCTTGGAGTTTTAATGTAAAACCTATTTCCAGGGCAAATTTTATTATTTTACAGTTATTAGGAAAAAAAAAAAAAACCTGGGAGGGAAAAATTGAAAAAAGAATAAGTATTACCTTTTACAATTTCAGTGTTTTCAAAAAAATATTTATCACAGCGCATTTAAAAATAACTCTACCCTCTAATTCTTCTTTAAATTTAACAATATTTAAAATAAAATCTTAGATAATTAAGTCATTTCAAAATATTTTCATTCAGGTATGCTTGAGCTCCCAAATACAGAAAACTAACCCGTACACAAAAGGTCGGTGTTAAAACAATTGCATTTCAGTATTTTGAAAATAAAATTGATAGATCTATACCTTGTTTTTTGCTTCAATATCAGCACCGTATAAAAGCAGTGCTTTGGCCAGTAATTTGTCTTCATTGTAGGCTGCATAATGTAGTGCAGTATTGCCATACACATCAGGAAGGTTTGGATCAGTGCCATGTTCTAGCAACGTTAACACACATTCATCTTCTTGGCACTGTACGGCCTGTCAGTATTAGACCAAAAACAAATCATAAATCCTAGGAATTCAAAATAAATATTCCACAGGTTTCACCAACTAGTTCTATTTAAATGAGAAAACTCATCTTTATTCTACATATTGAAATCAAATCCATCTCATGCCAATATAGTTGCCTACTGCATACCTTTATTAGAGCTGTCCTCTTTTTGCTGTCAAAGGCATGAAGTGCACATCTTCTGTCCAGCAGGAGTTTTACTATTTCTGAATTCCCATTGGCAGAGGCCAAATGGAGAGCAGTTCTATGAGAGTGAGAAGACATTTTAGGAAATTGTAGTGCACTATCTACAGCCACTTCAACAATTCATGTCATTGTAAACACTGAACAGTCTGCTATTACTCTGTCTTCAAAACAAACATTGAATTTTCCTTTGAGGAAAGCATACTATTTATTACCCCTCCTTACTCACTGTGTGAATTAAAAAGCAGCCTATTTGAATAGAAAGAGCATAGCTCTTGGATTCTATTCAACTTGGGCTGGAATCGTCTTTCCACTCTGTCACTTCCTAGATGTTGCTTAGCCTTTTTGTATCTCCATTTCCTCATCAATAAAAGAGGAATGAAAATAGTAGCTTTCTCAGAGAAAACCACTGTAATACTTAAATGAGACTCTACACAAAAGATAGAGAATAGTTCCTAACACAAATAACAGCTCAATAACTGTTAGATATTATAATTTTTACTGCTACTACTAGAGACAACATTTGAATTAAGTGAGATAATACAATTATACCTACACTTTGAAGTATGTTTTAAAGATTAGAGGTAACATTCTATTTTAGCGATTCTAAGATGATTCCATGTTTGAACATTTCTTACACTGGAACACCACTTATAATTCATGATTTACTATAACTGTAATTGGTGGCATTTAAATAATTATCTTATTGGAACATAAAACAATGGGGCATCTTACAATCCCTGGTGCCTTACATTAGGTAGGCTATGTTATAATATAACAGGTCTGGCGCAGTTCTAGTCCGATGACTGGCATTTAGATAAATTTTAGTTCTTAAAAGAACTACAAAATAAGAAGGCTAAGGTGAAAACAAAAAACGCATTTCTAAAATAAACTAATTCTTACTTTGGTTTTCAAAAAATTTTAAGCCAAAGAAAACTTGAGATTAAAATGACTAGGTATGGCTCATTTTTCTCAATACTTCAATTTACAGAATGTATGTAAATCAGATATTTCCAATCATTAATATTAGGATTTAATACTATTATCAATTTTCTTTTTTAAAAAAGGATTTTGAAAACTATTTGTGGAGTGTTTTCAGCTTTTACATCCAGGGATACCTGTGCAGGATGCACGGTTTTGTTACATGGGTAAACGTGTGCCAAGGGGGCTTGTACAGATTGTTTCATAACCCAGACACTAAGCCTACTACCTGTTAGCTCTATTTCCTGCTATGCCTCCTTCCAACCTCCACACTCTGATAGGCCCAGTGCGTGCTGCTCCCCGTAGGTGTCTGTGTGTTCTAATCATTTAGCTCTCATCCATAAGTGAGAACATGTGGTATCTGGTGTTTTCTGTTCCTGTGTTAGCTTGCTAAGGATAATGGCCTCCAACATCATCCATGTCCCTGTAAAGGACATGCTCTCATTCTTTTTTCATGGCTGCTGTTTATGTATCACATTTTAAAACGTTCGTTATCCAAGACTGTTGTAAATCTTAAAGGGCAATTAATGGTTATCTTTTTACTGTTTCTACCTTCAGAAATGCTTTTGTTTGAAAGGAGAGAAGAAAAGCTGCAATTGAGATTAAGTTCTAATACCCCAATTTTAAATCTCTCAGCTTGCTCAGCCCTAGCATGTAAACATGAAGTTTTCAAAGATGAAGGACACTGAGAGATAGTAGAACACGCCTTCCACGTAATAGGTGTGACATAGTGGAATATGCCTGCCACATAATAGGTTTCTGGCTTATGTTTGATGAATAAATAGATTGAAAGGACATAGCTGGTGATTTCAATATTAAAAAAAAAAAACTCCTGTAGAGGAATACATTTGTAATAGTAATAATCAGTTATATTTCCTATTTTAATTTTCATATATAACTAAAGTAAAATCATTAATCCATAGTTTTTACACATGTTAACCTATATATAAGAAAAAGATAAATATATAACAAAATGTATATACAATAAAATCTACAGGAACAGGTAAACAGATTCCCTCTACTTCTGAAGAGGGTAAAAGTTTACAGAAGATACCCATCCACAGAAATAAAAATGAATAATAGAATGTGAGAAATTATTTGTATCTATGCAAGTAGTATATTTCTTCTCTTCCCAAGGATTATTTCATGACTACTGAAACTTAACTCAAACTTTTGAGATGTTAATTGCAGAAGTCACAGATAAGAGAAAGGGAAAAACTTCACTCACAAATCCCCAGAAATAAATTTGATCATATTTTCTACATCTTTTCAGCTAATGCAAAAGCAGATTTTTTGTGTATATGTAAAACAAACTGATTTTTTCCTCACTTTGTATACCAAATTACATCTTTGCATGTCAACATATCTCTTTATCTATTGACACCCTCAATGGTGATATATCATTCCATCCCATGGATGCACTGAAATTTGTTCATAAAATCTTCATATGAGTTCTTCTCAATACATTGCTATTATAAGCAATACTAAGAAAAACAGATGTATCCATTTCTTAAAGCTATTTCAGAATAATGAAATTGATGGGTAAAAGGCACAGACATTTTTAAAATACAGATCTTACCACCAAAGTATCCATTTGAAAAGTCACAGCAACTTAAACTTTAAGCAGCTGTGTAAGTACCACTGTTCTTCATCCTCACAAACTTTGTGGATAGAAAAACATATTCCATTTCCTTTTTTTTTTTTTTTGAGAGGGAGTCTTGCTGTGTCCCCCAGACCAGAGTGCAGTGGCATGATCTTGGCTCACTGCAACCTATACATCCCAGGTTCAAGCAAATCTCCTGCCTCAGTCTCCCAAGTATCTGAGATTACAAGTATCGCCCCCAGGCCCAGGTCTGGCAAATTTTTGTATTTTTAGTAGAGACAGGGTTTCACCATGCTGGCCTGGCTGGTCTCAAACTCCTGACATCATGATCCACCTGCCTTGACCTCCCAAATTGCTGAGATTACAGGCATGAACCACCACACCTGGCCTCTCATTCCTCTTCTAAATAAAATAGGAAACAATATTTCATTCCTCTTCTAACTTAAATTCCTTCTCTTACCAGGAACACTATGTTTTCCTATGTGCATAGATCACTGGTAGATATACAAAAAAAGTACTTTGCCCAATTTTAAATTGAGTTTATTTAGTTGTCTTTTGGTTGATTTGAAAGAATTCTCTGTAAAATGAAAATACATGTTTCGTAAGGATGTTGGACCTTTGTCAATTTTTTTCTTATATACAGGTGTTCTTTTTTATTTTGCCAAACCAACCTTCAGAATACTTGCTTGGCAGGTTCTTAGGAAGGTGATTGTGAACATAAAAATACATCTGCATATATAGGCCAGGCACAGTGGCTCACACCTATAATCTCAGCACTTTGGGAGGCCAAGGCAGGTGGATCACAAGTTCAAGAGTTCAAGACCAGCCTGGCCAAGATGATGAAACCCATCTCTACCAAAAATACAAAAACAAATAGCCAGGCATGGTGATGGGCACCTGTAATCTCAGTTACTCCAGAGGCTGAGGCAGAGAATTGCTTAAACCTGGGAGACAGAGATTGCAGTGAGCCGAGATCACACCACTGCAATCCAGCCTGGGTGACGGAGTAAGACTTCACCTAAATATTTATATATGCATATATATATGTAGGCATTTATATAATGCACAAATAAATAGGCAATTTGTGTTTTTTTTCTGGTATTCTTTGCCTTTTGTGTATTTAAAGTTTTTTATTCTATACTCCAGGAATTTATTTCTGTGACATAAAAATCTAGCTAGGTTTCTCCAAACAGCATGCATTTCACTTATGAATAATTTTTTACTAATATAAAACATCACTATTATCAAGGGCTAAATTCTTACATACATTTGGGTATTTCTGGATTCCTATTCTGTTGTGCTTATTTATGTCTTTTCAGGTGTTAGTAAACAATTGGTGGAAATAGCACATGCAAATTTTGGCATCTGGAAAAGGAAATCTTTTTCTATTCTGCTACAAAAAAATTAATTTATCACAATAACAGACAGCATGCCTAATTTAAAAACGCTAAAACTTTGCTATTTTCATTTGGCTTAGGTACAAGTGATAAACACAGAAAGAGCTCATATCTTAAGAGAAATGAGTCTTCCTATTCAAAGACAAAAACCATCTTCCCATTTAGTTTCCTTCTCAGGTTTCTCAGTAAATAACATATTTACACAGGATACATTGATATGAAATGCATATTGAATTTTATTTGAAGAATATTTAGCCACAAGTTGATATACTATGGGACTTAGTTCTCAATATATACCTTTCTATAATGTATATAACATTGTTCTAAAATGTGTACCTTAAAAATAATCTGCTGCAACGACTTAATTTTGCGAGTTACATCACTTTAAGACAGTCTATTAGTGTTCTATGAGGGAAATTATAATTTGATTGGAAATCAGTTAAAGTTTTGTTTTCGTGTTGCTGCTCATAAAGAGGCCTGTGCCCTGACCCCTCTGAGGTTTCCACACCCAAGGTGGTGTGGGGCCTGCAGAGACGATAAAGCCAGGCACCCCGCCGCCGCCCCCACACCAGTAGGGCACATCCCCACCATCCCACCTCCTCTCAGCGAGGCCCAGTTACCTCTTTTCCTTGTCCGTCTGGTTCACATCAGTGCTCCTGAGCATGACGATGAGATCGGCTCTGGGGACTTTACCCCACCAGGCGGCTCTGTGGAGCTTGCCCAGGTCTTCTCGACCGACCTGGTACCTTGGCTCCTCGAAGGCACTGTCGTCATAGTCTGCCCAAGTGCCCACGTTGCTCTTGCCGCTCCCCCTGCAGCAGGGGAAGGAGTGGCAGCACCATTTGCCCATCTTGCTCCTGAGGCCAAGGGGCTTCTTCATATCGGAGGCAGCCGGCTTTGAAAAAACTTCAGCCACCATCTGCGTTTAACAGCCGGGGAGGCCAGTAGTAGCGGGCAGATCGCCTCTACGAACCAGCTTGACCAACTAGCAGGAAACTCCGGGTTTCCAATCTGTTTGAGGAGAAAGGTCAATCCCAGCCCAAACCTGCCAACCCCAGGAGGGGAGCCCAGCCCAGCCCAGCCCAGCCCACCCAGGGAAAGCCCACGCCCACCTAGGGAGAGCCCACTCCAACCCAAGGAAACACCCAGCCCCGCCAGGGGAATGCCAAGCTTAGCAGAGAAAAGGTCAAGCTCAGCAAAGGAATGCGAGGGAGGAAACGTCAATCAAAGCTAGGAGCACGAAGCCAAGCGAGGAACACCGCGCTGAGCCAGGAACGCCAAAGCCAAGCCAAGCCGCTGCAGGCGAGCCAAGCCGTTATGCGCCTGCGGCTGCGCGAGGCCAAGCCTCTACAGGCAAGCCACAGCGAGCGGCGTGCGCGTGCGGCGTGCGCGTGCGGCGTGGCCAAGCCTCTACATGCAAGCCACAGCGTGCGGCGTGTGCGCCTCAGGTGGCGTCACTGCACGTGGCTCAGTGACCGACGTGTGCAACCCACGCGCGCAAGTCCTGGCGCCATCAATGTTAGTGACAGCCTTGTGTTCCTGGTAAACTTCGTGGGAATCGATGGAGGTTTCAGGCCATTGAGAAGAGGAGGCCGCCCTGAGAAAAAGCCTCTTGGAGCAGTGCTGGGGCTACAGCGCCTGCAACTTGAGGATGCTGACAGCCTCCTCTGAAGAAAGCCCCCAAGACAATCTGGGCGGTGCCGGTGCCGGTGCAGGTGGCGGCGGCTGCAGCTTGGAGCTCGGGCTGCCGGAGTTTGCTGCAAATGGCCTCAAAATCGGGAGCACAAGCAGCCCACCGAGCCCAGACCCTGCCTGAGGCGCTTTTGCCACCCGTCTGCACCCAGAACACATGGCTATTGGCGACGGGGCACTCTGGAGCCACAGGATTGGAGCTGGGTGGCCAGCTCCTGCTCTGGTGCCCCAGGCCCAGTGTCCAAGCCAGGGCTAACCGCTGTGCGGCTTCTGGTCTGGAGGGCTCTGCTGGCATGCAGTAGGGGTGTGGTTCAGGCCACTGTCTCCAGGCTGGCAGGAGGAGGCTTGGAGGAGCACTTACCTGATGGCGAGATGCAGAAAGGCACCCCCATGTGCAGATCCAGGTAACAGGGTGCTATGAGACCCAGGGAACCAGACCCGGGCCTCCCTGGTAACCTCTGAGCTGGGCCCTAGGCAGTGGCACCTTGACTTGCTTCAGGCTGCTTCACCCATCTGTTCAGGAGACAACAGATGCTGGAGAGGATCTGGAGAAATAGGAATGCTTTTACACTGTTGGTGGGAGTGTAAATGAGTTCAACCATTGTGGAAGATAGTGTGGTGATTCCTCAAGGATCTTGAACTAGAAATACCATTTGGCCCAGCAATCCCATTACTGGGTATATACCCAAAGGATTATAATCATTCTGTTATAAGAACACATGCACGCATATGTTTACAGCACTGTTCGCAATAACAAAGACTTGGAACCAACCCAAATGCCCATCAATGATAGACTGGACAAAGAAAATATGGCACATATATGCCATGGAATACTATGCAGCCATAGAAAAGGATGAGCTGATGTCCTTTGCAGGGACATAGATAAAGCTTGAAACCATCATTCTCAGGAAACTGACACAAGAACAGAAAACCAAACACCACATGTTCTCACTCATAGGTGGGAATTGAATGATGAGAACACATGGACACACGAAGGGGTACATCACACACTGGGGTCTGTTGGGGGGTGGGAGCTAGAGGAGGAATAGTGGGGGGTGGGGAGGTTGGGGAGGAATAACTGGGAGAAATGCCTGATGTAGGTGACGGGGGATGGTGGCAGCAAACCACCATAGCATGTGTGTACCTATGCAACAATCCTGCAAGATATGCACATATACTTCAGAACTTAAAGTATAATATAAAAAAACAAGAAAAGAGATTTTTTGAAACAGGTGGCCAAGCCATGTGCAGACAATTTCCATGAGAATCTTAAGAAATGTTTATGTTCAGTCTTATGGTGCATCCCGTGCTGACTATAAGCTCCTTCTATCTGCCTAAAACTGCTGTAAAGCTCTTAAGTAATTTCTTTTGTTGTAAAATTAATAGAAAGGTGTTAGAGCTGTGTTCCATCAGTGCCAAGATGTGAATAATAAGAAATAACAGCAAGCATGGAGCAAAGAATGATTCGGCAATGTTTGGAAGTCACGGCTGGAGGTGATTATGAAAACGTAAAACTCTCCAAGAATTCACAGTGCATGGGTAATGGAGGCAAAATTCTGGGTACTATGGGGAAAAAATCCACAAGTACAGGTACGTTTATTGGAATGACTCATCAAAGAAACTTACTGTTGGGGAGTGAGTACTGGATGCTAATGTAGGTTTGTACAAAACCTTTTGGAGTCCCCCCATGGTAGAATGACTTATTGAGTTGAACAGAAAGGAATTTGCCCTACATACCAGAATTTGGTGGAATGACCGCTTGCCCAATATACACCATTAGTGATGACTAGAGCAGGCAGTTCGTGCTAGACAAACTTTCCTTCAAATCCTCAATATACCATTCCTGCTAGAGGGTAAGTACAATCTGCTTATGAGAGCCAGTGCTGGAGTACCCAAAGGCTGTTCTGTAATTGGATTCTCCTCCCCTTGTCCTCTCTGAACTCTCCCCCGCCCTAGAGGGTTTCGACGTTGGAGCATCTGAGTGCCAGCCAGGTAGACAAGTAAGAGAATTTTGCTTTCAGGTAGGGTCATAAAGCATTCAAGGACCTGAAGTAAGTCCAGGAAGATCAAAGGGTGGCCCAGGAGGCAAATCTTTAGTTAGTATTGAGTTAAAGCCTGTAAAAATCAGCTCACATGTCCAAGAATGTGAGCTGAGCCAAATCAGGTTGAGAAATCTAGACCAGCAAGAAAAGAGAATTGTAATAAAATGGGAGGGTTTCAGGGGATAGGACAGAGGAGACTGTCTCTGTTAAGCTGATGGGTCCCAGGCTTACACATATTTGCTCTGAGCTATTTGGTCTGGGTTTTTGGCTGTGTTGATTCAACTTAAACTTACAGGTTCAGGACAAGTTGTGCAAAGAAAAAAGCACAGAGGACTGAATGGTAGCTGAGTCCTCATGAGAGTGACAGAACCCAGAATGACTCAAAAGTTCTGGCTAATTCACCAAAGCAATGATGAAGGCTTTGCCGTATAGTTGAAAGAACATCAAATTCAAAAGAAAGCAAAAATGAGTGATTCCCAGCTTGTGAACAAATTTACTAGTTTTTATTTTTTTAGTTCAGGAGACCTGTTTCACGGTTCTGAGCCTATACAAATTAAAATATAAAAAATACTTACCTTGTGCTGGGTGCTGTGGCTCATGCTTATAATCCTAGCACTTTGGGAGGCTGAGGTGGGTGGATTGCCTGAGCTCAGGAGTTCGAGACCAGCCTGGGCAACTCAGTGAAACCCTATCTCTACTAAAATATAAAAATTAGCCAGGCACAGTGGTGGGTGCCTGTAATCCCAGCTACTTGGGAGGCTGAGACAGCAGAATCACTTGAACCCAGGAGTAGGAGATTGCAGTCAGCCGAGATCACGCCATTGCACTCCAGCCTGGGTAACAGAGCAAGATTCCATCTCAAAAAAGAAACAAATAAAACTAAACAAAAACATACCTTGCCAGGCTGTCTGTGAGGATCAAATAAACTACAACTGTGAAACTAAATGGTACAGTGTTTAGCAGATATGTTTTGGCATCTTTTTCTCCCAGCCTCTTTTCTTCTCTTTCTCCTTTTCTTTCTCTATTCCTCTTCTTTGTCTTCCACCGTAGACACCTTAAAAGCATCCCTGCCTGAGAATCAAACCCACCAAGCTGTTCACTGCAGCCTGATTTTCTGACATCGCCACAGTGACCTTCAAGTGCATTAATTTGTTGGTTTCCTTCCATGCCATCTCAGCTGGCGAATGCTCTATGCCCACATGGAAGTAAGCAGAGGGCAACTGAAGCCTTCAGTCAGGATGCCTCAGAGAAGGTGAGCGGAAACCTCAGCAAATTCAAATCATGTGTTTGATAAATCAGGAGAGCGCACAAGGGCAGGCTGTCTGTCAGTTGTTTCCAGGGGTGAGTAGGGAGGCCTTGCTGACAGCACCCCAACAGTCAGTGTTCACACCTCTTCAGAGGTGTCGCATTTCCCTCTGCCCTGTAGCAAATTTGTCTTATTAGCTAGAATGATGCCAGTTTGGAAACATCCTCTAAAAAGCAGTTACCTATAGAGTTACAAAACAGGGCTTAGGCAGACCACATATATATTCATGTGACCAAAATTGTGCATTATTTATTTTGTAAGCAGATGAAAAAAGGCAACTGTAACCTGGGGGAAAATTTTGGAGGTATCTATGAGAGGGTGATAGCTGAAACCGTGCAACAGGGTGAGATCACTCAGGGAGAGAGTGGAAAGCAATAGTTAAGGAGCAGACAGACATTAGCTGAGCATGGTGGCAGGTGCCTATTATCCCAGCCACTCAGGATGCTGAGGCAGGAGATTGATTGAACCCCATTGGGGGTGGAGGTTGCATTGAGTCAAAATCACGTCATTGCACTCCAGCCTGGGCAACAAGAGTGAAACTTCCTCTTAAAAAAAAGGAGCAGACAGAGAAAAGTGAAGTTGAAAAAGCAAAGCCAGAGTAATGGGAACACAGTCAGAATAAAGTAGTATCTCTAAAGAATCAAGGCTAAGAATGTCAAGATGTTGGAG
>NW_022437711.1:0-10871 GCF_009761245.1 Sapajus apella
TGCTGCGCACACTGGCAAGGTGGGCCCATGAGGGTTCTGTATTCTCTTCCAGGCTTTTCTTGTCTATTTTTGTTATGCAATTTTGTGATGCTCTGGACGCATTTCAGGTGCATCTTAGATACCTTTTGAGAGTGTTACCAGCTTCTGCCCCTTTCTCTGAGAAAGACAACTTACTCTGCTGCTAACAGACATTCATCACATGATCTGGAGTTCTCCAGAAGTGTTTAAACATGTTATGTGACCTACAGTAAATACATATTATCCAGTTCTTACCAATGGCTTATGTGTTCATGTTAGAATTAGGTCTTGGGCAAAAACTAGAAATAAACTGTAAAAACTCACCGCTCAGATGTTTTTTTACAGCGCCAGTGTAGATCTCAACCTGTGATCTTTCAAAGTATGAACTGACTTAAAGAACTGCCTGACATTGATGATGAAATGATTTCTCCCTCAAAGTTTAGGTGGTTTTGTGTTTGCATGTTTGCTTTCTGCATGCTCTAATGTTTAAGGTCTGTGAAGGCAAAAGTTTTAAAATTTGCAAATGATAAATGCTAGTATTCCAAATATGGTAATCTTGTACTGTTTTTAAAGTGATTTATGTTAGGTAAATTGGGATGACTTTTGCTGCAATGAACAGAAGCTCCTGACTTAAGGTGAATTAAGTAACAAGGCAATTTATTATTAAGGGTGGCCTGATTGCTGATTGAGGCAGCTGCCCAAGAATATCACTGCAGGGACCCAGTTTTTTCTTACGGTTCTGTTTCACCGTCCTGAGCATTGGCCTTGCCTCCCCACAGGCTGCCTCCTCTTGTGCTCATGTGATTGCTGTAGCAGTTCCAGGTATCACATCAAGAGACAGAAACAACCAGAAGAAGAAAGAGGCCACCACTTCTGGTCTCCTTAATAGGAAAGCAATCTCTCCTACAGGCTTTTCAGAATTCCCCTCTAATCTCATTGGCCAGAATGAAGTCACATGCCTGCTTCTAAGCTAATCACCGATGCAAAAAGAGAACGGTCATAATTGGCTTAACCCCAAAAAGGGACATAAAATGATATGGCTCCGATGACTGGAGGAACACCAGGGTCCTTGGTCTCGTGCCAATTTAGATAAAATGATACAGATGCATGTGGAGTGGTTTTAAGGAGTGAAGGGAGGAAGGAGAGAACAGCTGCCCCGTATAGAGACGAGGGTGGAAGGATTGGAACAAAGAGAAACCCTGTGTGCAGCAGGAAAGTGGGTGCTTATATTGGGAGGAGGTGGTGTCTGGTTTGTATAGGGCCCAGGGGATTGGTTTAACCAGATGTATTGTGTAGGTAGCCCACGAAGAGCCTAGCCCTCCCCCATTAGCCTTTAATATGGAAATGTGGGTCGCCATGATATTGTGAACACATGGTGTTATCTGGAGGTGGCCATGACACTTGGCATACATGGTGACAAGAAGAAGGTGGGAATCACCATATTGGGAGGACTGTTTCTAATGGCCTGCATTTGCATATCAAAGCTTGCCAGCTTGGCCCTTCAAGCCATTTTTCTGTTAGAAAAGAAAAGGTTTGGGGGTTTGGGAGTTGTTTGTTTTATTAAAAGAAACGGCCTTACCAAGAACTCCTTTAACCCTCTCTATCTGCCTAAATATTATTTCTTAATAACTCTTGTATTATTTCCCCCAGGAGAAGTAAACCTAACTGCTATTAGGGTATGTTGGACGATGATTCTTTCTGGCTACTTCCCACTGAAAAGGGGCATCATGCAGGGGAACAGCAGCTGGGCCTTCTCCTGAGGTTGATCCAATGGTTCTTGGAAGAATGGTGTGTCCATGTGTGGCTCTGCTCGCAGCACCATTTGGAGTTTTATTGCTTCTAGGTGAAAAGAGATCAATTTTACAAGAAGCTTTAAAATATAGAGTTAGAACAGGAGCATTAAGATTACCACCGTTGGTGGGGGTCCTATAGACTATAACTGACGGTAGAGTTTGGTACCTCTTAGTTACGCCAATGGATTGCAATACTGGTTTTTCTCCAATAGGTGTCGCTGTAAATTACCAGAAACGTTAATATACAAATAACATTTTCCTTGAGAAATGCATATGTTTTCCCTTTGACTTGTCATTAGAGAATAACTTTAGGCATAGGCCATTTTTATAACTTGCAATATGATTGGGATAAATACGTTATTGGGTGGCTAAAATAACTTTAGCATTAATTTTGACAATTCCTTTCCTTTAATAACTAATTTTTTTCATGACTTTCACAGACCCTCTTACAACATACTTCAACTTTCTTACTTGTCTTAAACATCCTTCCTTTAAACATCCAGTCATTTCCTTCTAGGACAAGTATTTATGATACAAAACCCTTGTATAAAATTTCTTTAATTATAACCTTTTCATAGCTTAGAGTGCATTATATTACCAACCTTTAGTAAGAAACCCTATTAAACTTAACGATAGTAAAACTTTCATGCTTGCTTCTTATCTGTAACTATTACTCCTGCTATAAGCAAAACAACCTTGGCTAAATTTCTCCTGCAAGTATTAATCCTGTTATAAGGATGATAATCAGCCAAAATATTACACCAGTTAGAAATTTACAAGCAGAATCCCACATTGTGGGTGCCACAGTGTCTAGTTCTATTGCAAATAGTAGCATGACTGTAACAATTTCCACAAGAGGGCGTAGTAAATAATTTTTGTTTTAAACTTTACTTACCAAGATATAATATTTCCTTATGGGGATTTACAAGTTTACAAATGCAATCCCACGTATAATATGCATTAGAAAGAAGTTCTAATATTTGGTGGCAAATTTTGAGAGGGAAGGGCAGAAATGACAAAAAGTATCTGTTGAGGTAAAGTGGGACTGTGTAAGGTAAGGAGTCCTCACTCAGTTCCTTATCTTTATGATTTGTAGCTTCAGATCTTCTATTTCTCCACATTGATATTCAGGTCGTTCCTCTGAGCTGTCAGGGGTTGCTCCCTCAGCTCTTCAGGCTTTGACTTGACTGTAATGTATCCAGGGGCTGATTCTTGTAACTTTTACTGCCGGGAGAGTTGAAAGAACAGTGTTGGGCCGGGCCTTCCCAGCTTGGCTTAGGCAAGGAGTTTTCACTAATACCTAATATCCTGGGATATATAAAGGTGGTCTTATTTCCTGGGGTTGGGCTTCTGTTAGTTGTGTTAATTCTTGTTGGAAGTGAGCTAGAGAGATTACATGCTTAACCAATTTAGAGGTTTCCTGCCTGAAAACAATCTCTGAGCACAATGATAAGTTTCATCCTTTCCCAAGTGAAAAGCTTGGTGAAGGGTTTTACCGACCTTCATTGGCTGGAGGCTGGCAAATAGAGTTTGCCATCCTGACTGCAGCCTTCCTGAGGGCTGAAAAGGATGCCCTTGAGAAATGGCCCATTCTATTTCTGTAGCAGAATACTGAGGTTTAATTTCTTCATGGAGCCCTCCTAGCTTAGAAAGGCTTGAAGTGTGTTAGTGCCTTGAAGCTTCCTAGCCATTGACTTAGCTGCCTGATCACCTAATCTGTTTCCTTCAGCTACCTCACCTGTTCCCTTTCCCTGTTCCCTATGATACATCCCTGCTATCTCTCCTGGAAGAAAAACTGAGAATAATAACCTGCTAATTTCCTGATGATATTTTATAGGAGCTCCACTTGTGGTAAGAAAATGCCTTTCCTTTTCAATGGCAGCATGAGCATGGAAAATCAGGAAAGCATACTTGGAGTCAGTGTAAATGTTAGCTACCTTTCCCTTGCTTAATTTAAGTGCTCTTGTAAGAGCTCTTATCTCGGCTAACAGCGCTTGTGTGGGGGGGAGAGTGGTTACTATGCACTTCTTGCTTTACCTGCTGTTTGCTAGCTGAGAGCTCCCCCTAGAGGACAGTGATCCTGACACATTACGTATACGGGACTTAAACTTGGTACAGGTAACTTAGAGGCTTTTCTGACTGGCAGAGCTATCTTGACAATGGGGTGGAAGCATGTGTAAATAGGTCCTCCTAACTACAACTAAGGATGAGAAAAATATTGGATTACAGTTTTTCCTGAGATGCCATGTATGGTCGTGCTGTAGGAAGAGGGGAGGCCTAGATGAGAGAGGAGAATAGAGAGACCGGCTCTAGTGTTTAGGAGGAGGTCTGCTTTCCTTCCTTCAATTTCCAGAATCACCCAGGGCTCCTGTGCTGATGGCAGTGTGAGCCGCTGGAGCCGAGGTTGAGCCCCGGGACCCATCAGTCCTGCTGGACCGTCTGTGAGACTGGTCCTGAACCCTGTGACCTCCGTCTCTGGGGCAGTTCCACCTCCAGTGGTTTTCGCCACAGGCTGCACAGGGTCGAGGTGGCTTCGTCTTGCTGCCTGGGCGTTCCTTTTTAAAAAGCCCTGGCCTGCCACACTGATAGCAACTAGCAGATGCACCTCAGGGATCTTGGACTTTGCAAGCCTGCAAAGCTGCTGCTACAGCCTCTGTCCTCCTGCGCTTTCTTTCTCTGGGGCCTCCCCCTAGTCCCTATTATAAAAGACCAAAATGCCCACCTTCAGGAGGTCCTCTAACGTGCTCTTTGCTCCTGTAGCTTGCTTCAGTAGTTGTCTTCTAACACTGGGAGCTGCCTGTGTGATAACCTTGACCTTCAGGATGAGTTGTCCCTTGACTGAATTAGGGGATAAGGAGGTGTGTTCTATTAATGCCTGTCTCAGCCTTTCCATAAAGGCTGTAGGAGTCTCATCTGGGTTTTGGTCTGTGATATACAGTTTAGAGTAATTAAGAGCTTTGGCCCTGGTTTTCTGTAGGCCTTCTAAAATGCGTATTAAAAAGTGCTTCCTTTTCCATTCATTTCCTGAGCTATTGGGGGTCCAGTTAGGGTTGTTTACCGGAACTGCTTTGTTGGAATGGTGTTTCTGCTGTTTCTTTGCTTTCCCTATCTGCTTGCTTCCCTTTTGATGTATTGTAGGAGATACATTGCTCACCTCCGAAATTATCTGCTGCTGGCATAACTACCTGCTTTTCAGCCGCAGTGAGGGTCTGGTATAGGAGCAGCATAGCAACCCTCCCTGAGGTGAAATACCTGAGTGAAATTTTGGAAAGCTTGTATATACCTATCAGGGTCATCAGATGTTTGACCTGTTTTCTTGTATTCGCCTAAGGTTCTGTAACGAAAAGGGAACTTGAAGGGGCCCCAAATAAGGAGGATCCTCAGATGATTCCTCTGGAAGTTGCTTCTCTAACCTTTGGGGATCTGTTTCCCCTCGGCCTGCCTGATATGACTGCTAAAAGAGCTGAGTTGATCTTACAATGCTTGCGAAGGTTTAGTAAAAATGCCATGTCCTTGTGCAAAAGAAAATGAGTCGCTTTTCTCTTCAAAGTCCTGAGGTTAAGGAAGCTCCAGCGCTTTAGAGTGCGCTCCAGATGGGGGCAAGCTGAAGATAATCTGTTAACCATTTAGAAAAAGGCGTGAGAGTAAAAGCATCCTCTGAGGCTCCTTTCTTTCTGTATGACCGAGGGTGGAGGAGAAGACCGAGCATCCTCCGACGGTTTTCCCTCCCTGGTTCCTGGATCCCCGCACTCTGTTAAACGTGCCACCCATGGTTTTGAAGGCATGGTCCAGATGACCTAAATGATGGGACTAACCATGCTTTACCCACGCAACCTTAGGGGAAGTTAGCAGGTTATTATCCTGTTTTTCTTCCATGAGAGAGAGCAGGGATGTATTGTAGGGAACATCAAAAGGGAACAGATGAGTAGCTGAAGGAAATAGATGAGGCCAAAGTTTATATCCACTTTCTGAGACATAATATATGTGTTAAATAATGTAATTAAGTAATCTATTCATTTATTAAATTGCTGGCTAGGGACCATAACAGGTGTTATATTTTGCTATAATATGCTGATGGTCTCTGAGGCTCTTTTCCCTCCTACATTAAATGTTCTAAAACCCCCATTTTTTTTAATTTACTATAAAGAAAAATTTGTGGAAAATAGAAAATCAGTTTCCTTTGAGATCCTGGGGTTAGGTAACACAAATCCTTATCTTTGATAGGGGATATGAAATATCGTGTTTGTATCAGATCATTCTTGCACTGCTATAAAGAAATATCTGTGACTGGGTAATTTATAAGTAAAGAGGTTTCATTGGCTCACGGTTCTGCAGGCTGTACAGGAACCATGGCAGCACCTACTTCCAGGGAGGCCTGAGGAAGCTTTCAATTATGGCAGAAGGCAAAGGGGGGCAGGCACATGACAGGGTGAGAGCAGGAGCAGGAGAGGGTGGGAGCGAGGAACCACACACGTTTAAACAACCAGATCTCACAAAAACCCACTCACTATCACGAAGACAGCACCCAGCCCCGAGGGATTCGCCCCCATAACCCAAACACCTCCTACCAGGCCCCACTTCTGGCATAAGGGATTACATCTCAATGTGAGACTTGAGTGAGGACAAATATCAAAATTATATTAGTGTTAGCGATATGATGAATTCATTATGTATAAGCACAGTGAAGCCTTGTAGACAGTGAGTACAGACTGTATCACTCATGCCTCGGCATGCAGCCATGCAGTGTGTGTGGATTCATAATTAAGTGCGGCTGCCAATAACTCGAGCCTTAAATAGCACCTTCACCAAGTTAGTGGCTTTATGGAGTTAGACTGGGACTGGAATACTTGCAGAAAGGTATCAAAGCCTGGGCCCTGTCTTCCCACCTGGTCATCTAGGGAGTGTGCTTGTTGCCTTACGTGGCTGCTTTACCTCCAGCATCAGGTCCGTGTAGAGAAGAAGAAAGAAAGAGTGAGGGTAAAATGCATTTAAAACTGGGTATCGTCCTCTTTTAACAGTCATTCCTAGAGGTCCCAAGGAAAAATCTGCTTTCATATAACTTAGTCTAAAATGTGTCACATGGGCATCTTGTCTGCAAGGGACGTTGGGACTGTAGTGAATACACCTTTTAACTAAATCGGACTGTCAACACGGCAGGCGAGGAGAATGCATGTAGGGCAGACCACTGGCAGTCTGCACCACACCAGATCTGAGGATGAATGTCATACTGGTCACAGGTGCGAGAAAAGTAAATCAAAATTTAGGTCTACAAGTGATAAAGGTATTTTTATTACTATCTTTGGCTGTGTAACAATTTATTCCAAATATTAGACTAAAAAGCACCAAACATTTCTTATCTCACAGATTCTCTGGGGTAGGACTCCACCTGTGTGCTATCCGGGCCCTCGGAATCAGGGTGTCTCACAGGCTGGGATCCAGGTGGGAGTTGGCCAGGGCTGTAGTCTCATCCGAAGGCTCAGCGGGAGCAGGGTCTGGCTCCAAGCTCACTCATGTGGTTGTCATCAGGATTCGGTTCCTCACAAGCCCTTGGTCTAAGGGCCTTAGTTCCTTGCTGGCAGTTGGCTGGAGGACTCCCTCCATTTCTTGCCATGTGATCTTTTTCATGCAGTAGCTCACAATATATCATCTGCCCTTAATCACAGCAAGCAAGTGAGAGGGCCAGAAAGGTGGCAAGATGGAATCCTGGGTCTTTTTATAGCTTCATCTCAGAGTGACATCCCATCCCTTTGGTCCTGTTCTGTTTATTAGGAGCAAGTTGCTAGATGCAGCCTGCACTCAGGGAATGAGATTACACAGGGGTATGAATCCCAGGAAGCAGGCATTGGGTGCCATCTTAGAAGCTACCTACCACAATGTCAGTCACGAATCATTCTATCTACTAGAACAAATGGCTCCTTCTCCTTACAGAGTTCAGAGGGAGTTGCCCAAGAGGAAAGACAGTTTGGGCTCCTCTTTCCTAATGCATTCTCTTCTGCCTGCTTGAATTATGTAATTCTTTTGAAAATGCACACACACACACACACACACACACACACACACACACACACACACACCACTTTCTTGTCTCAATGTTGGTAACTATATCATTTTTAACTTTTCTCTGTTACCTTCCTAACTTTAAATTATTTTTAAACCTCCATTTTTGTTCCACCAACTTTACTTTTGCCCCTTACTATATAAAATGAATTCTTACCTACTTTCCCCATTCTGTAACTCCTCTCCTATTAACTCTGTCTTATGTTTCCAAGGCTGTCAATGTTTTTATTCTGTCTTTTGTGCTTTCTCATGAGTTGAATCCATACATTAATATCATATAATGATATTTACATGATTTGTATTGTATATGCTCCCTGCTGAGCAAACTAGTATCTGAAAATTACATTTTCATCTCTACAGTTTTCTATGTTCAATTTTACTGAGCTTGTGTCTTCATTAGCCAAACTATAGTAGACTTTGAGGGAAAATGTATCATCTCTCTTTCTCCCTATCTCCCTCCATACCATGAATATCATACAACTTTTTATTTTCTTCTAATTCAGAACACAATTTTTTCTATGGTTTTGGGGGTTTTCCTGTCATTTCTTTTTTTTTATTTTATTGCATTTTAGGTTTTGGGGTACATGTGAAGAACATGCAAGATTGTTGCATAGGCACACACGTGGGAGTGTGATCTGCTGCCTTCCTCCCCATCACCCACATCTAGCACTTCTTCCCATGCTATCTCTCCCCAACTCCCCTTCCCCCACTGTCCTTCCCCTATTTCCCCCTCAACAGACCCCAGTGTGTAGTGCTCCCCTCCCTGTGTCCATGTGTTCTCATTGTTCAACACCCACCTATGAGTGAGAACATGCGGTGTTTGATTTTCTGCTCTTGTGTCAGTTTGCTGAGAATGATGGCTCCCAGGTTCATCCATGTCCCTACAAAGGACACGAACTCCGTTTTTTATGGCTGCATAATGTTCCATGGTGTATATGTGCCACATTTTCCCTGTCCAGTCTATCGTCGATGGGCATTTGGGTTGTTTCCAGGTCTTTGCTATCGTAAACAGTGCTGCAGTTAACATTCGTGTGCACGTGTCCTTATAGTAGAACAATTTATAATCCTTTGGATATATACCCAGTAATGGGATTGCTGGGTCAAATGGAATTTCTATGTGTAGGTCCTTGAGGAATCGCCACACTGTCTTCCACAATGATTGAACTAATTTACACTCCCACCAACAGTGTAAAAGTGTTCCTATTTCTCCACATCCTCACCAGCATCTGTTGTCTCCAGATTTTTTAATGATCGCCATTCTAACTGGCGTGAGATGGTATCTCAGTGTAGCTGTGATTTGCATTTCTCTGATGACCAGTGATGAGCATTTTTTCATATGCTTGTTGGCCTCATGTATGTCTTCTTTTGTAAAGTATCTGTTCATATCCTTTGCCTACTTTTGAATGGGCTTGTTTGTTTTTTTCTTGTAAATCTGTTTTAGTTCTTTGTAAATTCTGGATATCAGCCCTTTGTCAGCTGGGTAAACTGCAAAAATTTTTTCCCATTCTGTTGGTTGCTGATTCACTCTAATGACTGTTTCTTTTGCTGTGCAGAAGCTGTGGAGTTTGATTAGGTCCCATTTGTCTATTTTGGCTTTTGTTGCCAATGCTTTTGGTGTTTTGTTCATGAAGTCCTTGCCTACACCTATGTCCTGAATGGTTTTGCCTAGATTTTCTTCTAGGGTTTTTATGGTGTTAGGTCTTATGTTTAAGTCTCTAATCCATCTGGAGTTAGTTTTAGTGTAAGGTGTCAGGAAGGGTCCAGTTTCTGCTTTCTGCACATGGCTAGCCAGTTTTCCCAATACCATTTATTAAACAGGGAATCCTTTCCCCATTGCTTGTTTTTGTCAAGTTTGTCAAAGATCGGATGGTTGTAGATATGTTGTGTTTCCTTCGAGGCCTCTGTTCTGTTCCATTGGTCTATATCTCTGTTTTGGTACCAGTACCATGCTGTTTTGATTACTGTAGCCTTGTAGTATAGTTTGAAGTCCGGTAGTGTGATGCCTCCCACTTTGTTCTTTTTGCTTAGAATTGACTTGGCTATGCGGGATCTCTTGTGGTTCCATATGAAGTTTAAGGTGTTTTTTTCCAGTTCTGTGAAGAAGGTCATTGGTAGCTTGATGGGGATAGCATTGAATCTGTAAATTACTTTGGGCAGTATGGCCATTTTCACGATATTGATTCTTCCTAACCAGGAACATGGAATGTTTTTTCATCTGTTCGTGTCCTCTCTTATTTCATTGAGCAGTGGCTTGTAGTTCTCCTTGAAGAGGTCCTTTACATTCCTTGTTAGTTGTATTCCTAGGTATTTTATTCTCTCTGTGGCAATTGTGAGTGGCAGTTCGTTCTTGATATGGCTCTCTTTAAGTCTGTTATTGGTGTATAGGAATGCTTGTGATTTTTGCACATTGATTTTGTATCCTGAGACTTTGCTGAAGTTGCTTATCAGTTTCAGGAGATTTTGGGCTGAGACAATGGGGTCTTCTTGATATACAATCATATCATCGGCAAATAGAGACAATTTGACTTCCTCCTTTCCTATTTGAATACCTTTTATTTCTTTTTCTTGCCTGATTGCTCTGGCTAGAGCTTCCAGTACTATATTGAATAGGAGTGGTGACAGAGGGCATCCTTGTCTAGTGCCAGATTTCAAAGGGAATGCTTCCAGTTTTTGCCCATCCAGTATGATATTGGCTGTTGGTTTGTCGTAAATAGCTTTTATTATTTTGAGATAGGTTCCGTCAATACCTAGCTTATTGAGGATTTTTAGCATAAAGGGCTGTTGAATTTTGTCAAAGGCCTTCTCTGCATCAATTGAGATAATCATGTGGTTTTTGTCTTTGGTTCTGTTTATGTGGTGTATTACATTTATAGACTTGTGTATGTTGAACCAGCCTTGCATCCCCGGGATGCAGCCTACTTGATCATGGTGGATTAGCTTTTTGATGTGCTATTGCAATCGGTTTGCCAGTTATTTTTTTTTTTTTTTTTTTTTTTTTTTTGA
>NW_022437711.1:10971-12246 GCF_009761245.1 Sapajus apella
TTTTTTTTTTTTTTTTTTTTTTTTTTTGAGACGGAGTTTTGCTCTTATTACCCAGTCTGGAGTGCAATGGCACGATCTCGGCTCACCGCAACCTCCGCCTCCCAGGTTCAGGCAATTCTCCTGCCCCAGCCTCCTGAGTAGCTGGGATTACAGGCACGCACCACCATGCCCAGCTAATGTTTTTGTATTTTTAGTAGAGACGGGGTTTCACCATGTTGACCAGGATGGTCTCGATCTCTTGACCTCGTGATCCACCCGCCTCGGCCTCCCAAAGTGCTGGGATTACAGGCTTGAGCCACCGCGCCCGGCCTTGCCAGTTATTTTATTGAAGATTTTTGCATCTATGTTCATCATGCATATTGGCCTGAAGTTTTCTTTTCTTGTTGAGTCTCTACCGGGTTTTGGTATAAGATGATGTTGGTCTCATAAAATGATTTGAGAAGGATTCCCTCTTTTTGGATTGTTTGGAATAGTTTCAGAAGGAATGGTACCAGCTCCTCTTTGTATGTCTGGTAGAATTCGGCTGTGAACCCGTCTGGACCTGGGCTTTTTTTGGGTGGTAAGCTCTTAATTGCTGCCTCAACTTCAGACCTTGTTATGGGTCTGTTCAGGGTTTCGGCTTCTTCCTGGTTTAGGCTTGGCAGGAGGCAAGTGTCCAGGAATTTATCCATTTCTTCCAGGTTTATTAGTTTGTGTGCATAGAGTTGTTTGTAATAATCTCTGATGATGGTTTGAATTTCTGTGGAATCTGTGGTGATATCCCCTTTTTTCATTTTTTACTGCATCAATTTGGTTATTCTCTCTTTTCTTTTTTATTAATCTGGCTAGTGGTCTGTCTATTTTGTTGATCTTTTCGAAAAACCAGCTCCTGGATTTACTGATTTTTTGAAGTGTTTTTTGTGTCTCTATCTACTTCAGTTCTGCTCTGATCTTAGCTATTTCTTGTCTTCTGCTAGGTTTTGAGTTTTTTTGATCTTGCTCCTCTAGCTCTTTCAATTTTGACAATAGGGTGTCAATTTTTGATCTCTCCTTGCTTCTCATGTGGGCACTTATTGCTATATATTTTCCTGTAGAGACTGCTTTAAATGTGTCCCAGATATTCTGGTATGTTTTGTCTTCATTCTCGTTGGTTTCGAAGAACATCTTTATTTCTGCCTTCATTTCATTGTTTATCCAGTCAACATTCAAGAGCAAGTTGTTCAGTTTCCATGAAGCTGTGCGGTTCTGAGTTAGTTTTTGAATTCTGAGTTCTAACTTGATTGCACTGTGGTCTGA
>NW_022437711.1:12346-28380 GCF_009761245.1 Sapajus apella
TCTAATATTGATAATGAGGTGTTAAAGTCTCCCACTATAATTGTGTGGGAGTCTAAGTCTCTTTGTAAGTCATTAAGAACTTGCTTTATGTATCTGGGTGCTCCTGTATTGGGTGCCTATATATTTAGGATCGTTGGCTCTTCTTGTTGCATTGATCCTTTTACCATTATGTAATGTCCTTCTTTGTCTCTTTTGATCTTTGTTGCTTTAAAGTCTATTTTATCAGAGATGAGAATTGTAACTCCTGCTTTTTTTTGCTTTCCATTTGCTTGGTAAATGTTCCTCCATCCCTTTATTTTGAGCCTTTGAGTATCCTTGCATGTGAGATGGGTTCCCTGGATACAGCACACTGATGGGTTTTGGCTTTTTAACCAATTTGCCAGTCTGTGTCTTTTGATTGGGTCATTTAGTGCATTTACATTTAGGGTTAATATTGTTATGTGTGAATTTGATACTGCCATTTTGGTGCTAGCTGGCTCTTTTGCCCATTAATTGATGCAGGTTCTTCATTGTGTTGATGCTCTTTGCCATTTGGCATGTTTTTGGAGTGGCTGGTACTGGTTGTTCCTTTCTATGTGTAGAGCCTCTTTCAGGAGCTCTTGTAAAGCAGGCCTGGTGGTGACGAAATCCTGAGTACTTCCTTGTTCACAAAGGATTTTATTTTTCCTTCACTTATGAAGCTTAGTTTGGCTGGATATGTGATTCTGGGTTGAAAGTTCTTTTCTTTAAGGATGTTGAATATTGGCCCCCACTCTCTTCTGGCTTGTAGGGTTTCTGCTGAGAGATCTGCTGTGAGTCTGATGGGCTTCCCTTTGTGGGTAACCCGACCTTTCTCTCTGGCTGCCCTTAGTATTTTCTCCTTCATTTCAACCCTGGTGAATCTGACGATTATGTGCCTTGGGGTTGCTCTTCGTGAAGAATATCTTTGTGGTGTTCTCTGTATTTCCTGGACTTCAATATTGGCCTGCCTTGCTAGGTTGGGAAAGTTTTCCTGGATAATATCCTGAAGAGTATTTTCCAGCTTGGATTCATTCTCTTCATCGCATTCAGGTACACCTATCAAACGTAGATTAGGTCTTTTCACATAGTCTCACGTTTCTTGGATACTTTGTTCTTTCCTTTTTACCCTTTGTTCTCTAACCATGCCTTCTCGTTTTATTTCATTGAGTCAATCTTCGACCTCTGATATCCTTTCTTCTGCCTGGTCAATTCGGCTGTTGAAACTTGTGCATGCTTCGCGAAGTTCTCGTGTTGTGTTTTTCAGCTCCATCAATTCACTCATATTCCTTTCTAAGTTGTCCATTCTCGTTAGCATTTGGTCAAATCTTTTTTCAATTGTTCTTAGTTTCTTTGCATTGGGTTAGAACATGTTCTTTTAGTTCACAGAAGTTTCTTACTACCCACCTTCTGAAGTCTGATTCTGTCATTTCATCACACTCATTCTCCATCCAACCTTGTTCCCTTGCTGGTGAGGAGTTGTGATCCCTTGTAGGAGGAAAGGTGTTCTGGTTTTGGGTGTTTTCATCCTTTTTGCGCTGGTTTCTTCCCATCTTTATGGATTTATCCACCTGTCGTCTTTGTAGTTGCTGGCTTTCAGATTGGGTCTCTGAGTGGATGTTCTGTTTGTTGATGATGAGGTTATTTCTGTTTCTTAGTTTTCCTTCTAACAGTCTGGCCCCTCTGCTATAGGACTGCCAAGGTTCACTCCAGGCCCTGTTTGCCTGGGGATCACCTGCAGCAGCTGCAGAACAGTAAGGGTTGCTACCAGTTTCTTCTGCTATCTTTGTCCAGAAGGATACCTGCCAAATGTCAGTCTGATCTCTCCTTTATGAGGTGACTCTTTGGATATACAGGGGTCAGGGAGCTGCTTGAGGAGACAGTCTGTCTTTTACAGGAGCTCAAGTGCTGAGCTGTGAACTCCGTTGTTCATTCAGAGTTGCTGGGCAGGTACGTTTAGGTCTGCTGCAGCAGAACTCATAAACCGCTTTTTGTTCCCAGGTGCTCTGTCCCAGGGAGTTAGGGCTTTATTTATGAGTTTCTGTTGTGCTGCCGCCTTTTTTTTTTCTTCAGGGCTGCCCTGCCCAGCAAGGAGGCAGCCTAGTCACTGTCTGCCTGGAGAGGCTTTGCTGAGCTGCTGTGGGCTCCGCCCAGCTGCCCTGTGAACTTCCCTGCAGTCTTGTTTATATTGGCATAGATAGCACTGCCTCGGCAGTGGTGGCCCACCTCTATATTGGCTGACTCTCTCTGTAATGCCAGGTTGCCTCGGCAATGGTGGCCCACTTCTGTATTGGCAGACTCTGTAATGGCAGGTTGCCTTGGCAACAGCGGGCTGCCTCAGCAATGGCAAGTTGCCTTGGGAACGGCAGGCTGCCTCAGCATTGGCTGACTACCTCTGTAGTGGTGGGCTGCCTCGGTAATGGCGGACGCCCCTCCCCCACAGAGCTGGATCGTCCCAGGTTCAGCTGTGCTTGCTGTGAAACTCTCAATCCAGAGAGTTTCTGATTGCTGTTCTTTTGTGGTGGTGGGACCAGCCGAGCCTGATCACCTGGCTCCCTGCCTCAGAGCCTTTTTTTTTTCTTTTTTATCCCAGGTGTTCCAGTCACCTGTTGAAAGGGCACCGGGATCTATTTCCCGTGCGGCAACCTACTGCGCCAGCTTAAACAGCGGCGCTGAGATTCGTGGCTCTTTTTTTGCTCGGGAATCTCCTGGCCTGGCTTCCTGTTCACTCCCCTCTTTAATCAGATGAATGTACGGCTTCCCAGGGCTCCAATCGCCAGCCAAAAGGGCACCCGGACCAGTGTATCTTGTATGGAGAACCACCGGCCAGGCCACCAACAAAGCAGCCACGGGGGGCAAAGCAGCCCCACCGACCGAAAGAACCGCGCCGGCCAAAACAGCCTCGCTGGCGACCCGTGGGTCTCCTCCGCCTGGGAATCTCCTGGTCCGTGGGCTATAAAAATGCGGCATCCATTCACTCTCTTCGCTTTTACTGGGAGCTGCAATTCCGAGCTGTTCCTAAATGGCCATCTTGGATCGAAATCCGTCATTTCTAACTGAATGAAATATATGCCTTTTTCACGTTTAATGTATTCCCCAGTCTCAACCATGTTACCTACTGTAGGCCCTCTTCTTCATTCTTTAAGACATTATTTTCAGAATGTTAAGACCTTCTGTTCCAATCTGGGTCAGTTTTCTACAGCAAAGCCAAAGTTGCATGTTCACCAAACTGCTTAAGTTTTCCTTGGCACACACAATGAGAGTCTCTCCCAGATCGTCTAGGTGATTTCACGTGATAAATTTTGGCCATTATGGATGCAGTCAGATGCGATGCCCACCATCTGAGAAATCTCCTGTAGTCTGAGAAATCTCCCACACACAGTCTCCAGTATCACCCCTTTCTTTCTTTCTTTTTTTTTTTAATTTATTTTACTTTAGGTGCATACTATATCTGGCATTTCTCCCCATGTTATCCTTCCCCTCACTCCCCACCCCCTGCTGTCTCTCCCCTACCCACCCCCAACTGCCCCTAGTGTGTGATGCTCCTCTCCCTGAGTCCACATGTTCTCGTTGTTCAACACCCACCTATGAGTGAGAACATACCGTGTTTGGCTTTCTATTCTTGTGTCAGTTTGCTGAGAATGATGTTTTCCAGATTCATCCAAGTCCCTGCGAAGGACACAAACTCATCGTTTTTTATGGCTGCGTAGTATTCCATGGTGTATATGTACCACATTTTCTTTGTCCGGTCTATCATTGATGGACATTTGGGTTGGTTCCAGGTCTTTGCTATTGTACACAGGGCTGCAATGAACATGCGTCTTTATAGCAGAACAATTTATAGTTCTTTGGGTATATGACCAGTAATGGGATTGCTGGGTCAAATGGAATTTCTATTTCTAGATCCTTGAGAAATCGCCACACTGTCTTCCACAATGGTTGAACTAATTTAAACTCCCACCAACTGTGTAAGTGTTCCTATTTCTCCACACCCTCTCCAGCATTTGTTGTCTCCAGATATTTTAATGATCGCCATTCTAACTGGCATGAGATGATATCTCAATGTGGTTTTGATTTGCATTTCTCTAATGACCAGTGATGATGAGCATTTTTTCATATGTTTGTTGGCCTCATATATGTCTTCTTTTGAAAAGTGTCTGTTCATATCCTTTGCCCACTTTTGAATGGGGTTGTTTTTTTCTTGTATATCTGTTTTAGTTCTTTGTAGATTCTGGATATTAGCCCTTTGTCAGACGGGTAGATTGTAAAAATTTTTCCCCATTCTGTTGGTTGCCGGTTCGCTCTAATGATGGTTTCTTTTGCTGTACAGAAGCTCTGGATTTTAATTAGATCCCATTTGTTTATCTTGGCCTTTATTGCCATTGCTTTTGATGTTTTAGTCATGCAGTCCTTGCCTATGCCTATGTCCTGGATGGTTTTGCCTACGTTTTCTTCTAGTTTTTTTGTGGTGTTAGGTTTTATGTTTAAATCTTTAATCCATCTGGAGTTAATTTTAGTGTAAGGTGACAGGTGGGGGTCCAGTTTCTGCTTTCTGCACATTGCTAGCCAGTTTTTGCAACACCATTTATTAAACATGGAGTCCTTTCCCCATAGCTTGTTTTTGCCAGGTTTGTCAAAGATCAGATGGTTGTAGATGTGTGGTGTTTCTTCTGGGGTCTCTGTTCTGTTCCATTGGTCTATGTCTCTGTTTTGGTACCAGTACCATGCTGTTTTGATTACTGTAGACTTATAGTATAGTTTGAAGTCCGGCAGTGTGATGCCTCTGGCTTTGTTCTTTTTGCTTAGGATTGCCTTGGCTATGCGGGCTCTCTTGTGATTCCATATGAAGTTTAAAGTAGTTTTTTCCAGTTCTGTGAAGAAGGTCATTGGTAGCTTGATGGAGATAGCATTGGATCTATCGATTACTTTGGGCAGTATGGCCATTTTCACGATATTAATTCTTCCTAACATTCCATGAGCATGGAATGTTTTTCCATCTGTTTGTGTGTCCTCTCTTATTTCCTTCAGCAGTGGTTTGTAGTTCTCCTTGAAAAGGTCCTTCACGTCCCTTGTTAGTTGTATTCCTAGGTATTTTATTCTCTTTGTAACAATTGTGAATGGGAGTTTGCTCTTGATTTGGCTCTCTGTTTGTCTGTTATTGGTATGTAGGAATGCTTCTGATTTCTGCACATTGATTTTGTATCCTGAGACTTTGCTGAAGTTGCTTATCAGTTTGAGAAGATTTTGGGCTGAGATGATGGGGCCTTCTAGATATACAATCATGTCTTCTGCAAAGAGAGACAGTTTGACTTCCTAATTGAATAATCTTTATTTCTTTTTCTTGCCTGATTGCTCTGGCTAGAGCTTCCAATACTATATTGAATAGTAGTGGTGAGAGAGGGCATCCTTGTCTTGTGCCTGATTTCAAAGGGAATTCTTCCAGCTTTTGCCTGTTCAGTATGATATTGGCTGTAGGTTTGTCATAAATGGCTTTTATCATTTTATGATACATTCCATCAATACCTAGTTTATTGAGACTTTTTAGCATGAAGGGCTGTTGAATTTTATCAAAGGCCTTCTCTGCATCTATTGAGATAATCATGTGGTTTTTGTCTTTGGTTCTGTTTATGTGATGGATTACATTTATGGATTTGGGTATGTTGATCCAGCCTTGCATCCCCAGGATGAAGCTGACTTGGTTGTGATGGATAAGCTCCTTGATGTGCTGTTGCAATCTGTTTGCCAGTATTTTGTTGAAGATTTTTGCATTAATGTTCATCATGGATATTGGCCTGAAGTTTTCTTTTTTAGTTGAGTCTCTGCCTGGCTTTGGTATCAGGATGATGTTGGTCTCATAAAGTGAGTAAGGGAGGATTCCCTCCTTTTGTATTGTTTGATACAGTTTCAGAAGGAATGGAACCAGCTCCTCTTTGTACATCTGGTAGAATTTGGCTGTGAATCCGTCTGGACCTGGACTTTTTTTGGTTGGTAGGCTATTGATTGCTGCCTCTACTTCAGCCCTTGTTATTGGTCTATTCAGGGCTTGAACTTCCTCCTGGTTTAGTCTTGGTAGAGTACAAGTGTTTAGGAATTTATCCATTTCTTCCTGGTTTACTGGTTTATGTGAATAGAGCTGTTTGTAGTAATACCTGATGGTAGTTTGTATTTCTGTGGGATCAGTGGTGACATCCCCTTTATCGTTTTTTATTGCATCTATTTGATTCTTCTCCCTTTTCTTTTTCATTAATCTGGCTAGCAGTCTATTTTGTTGATCTTTTCAAAAAACCAGCTCCTGGATTTATTGATTTTTTGAAGGGTTTTTTGTGTCTCTATCTCCCTCAGTTCTGCTCTGGTCTTAGTTATTTGTTGTCTTCTGCTAGCTCTTGAGTTTTTTTGATCTTGCTCCTCTAGCGCTTTCAATTTTGATGATAGTGTGTCGATTTTAGATCTTTCCTCTCTTCTCTGGTGGGCATTTATTTCTATAAATTTCCCTCTTGACACTGCATTAAAGTTGTCCCAGAGATTCTGGTAAGTTGTGTCTTCATTCTGGTTGGTTTCGAAGAACATCTTTATTTCTGCCTTCATTTCATTGTTTATCCAGTCAACACTCAGAAGTAAATTGTTCGGTTTCCAAGTGGCTGTGCGGGTTTGAGTGTGTTTCTTGATCCTAAGTTCTAGTCTGATTGTGCTGTGGTCTGATAGACTGTTATGATTTCTGTTCTTTTGCATTTGCTGGCGAGTGATTTGCTTCCAATGATGTGGTCAATTTTAGAGTAAGTGCAAGTGGAGCTGAGAAAAATGTATATTCTGTGGATTTGTGGTGGAGCATTCTGTATATGTCTATTAGGTGCACTTGGTCCAGCTCTGCATTCAAGTCCTGGATATCCTTGTTAATTTTCTGTCTCATTGATCTGTCTAACACTGACAGTGGAGTGTTGAAGTCTCCCACTATTATTGTGTGGGAGTCTAAATCTTGTTTTAGGTTGTTAAGAGCTTGCTTTATGTATCTGGGTGCTCCTGTGCTGGGTGCGTATATATTTAGGATAGTTAACTCTTCTTATTGGATTGATCCTTTTACCATTATGTAGTGTCCTTCTTTGTCTCTTTTGATCTTTGTTGGTTTGAAGTCCATTTTATCAGAGACTAGGAGTGCTACCCCTGCTTTTTTTTGTTCTCCATTTGCTTGGTAAATTGTCTTTCATCCCTTTATTTTGAGTCTATGTGTGTCTTTTTATGTGAGATGGGTTTCCTGAATACAGCACGCTTATAGATTTTGACTTTTTATCCAGTTTGCCAGTCTGTGTCTTTTGATTGGGGCATTTAGGCCATTTACATTCAATGTTAATATTGTTATGTGTGAATTTGATCCTGGTATTTTGTTACTGGCTGGTTTTCTTTCCCATTAGTTGATTCATTTTCTTCATTGCATTTTTGGTCTTTGCCAACTGGTTTGCTTTTGCAGTGACTGGTACTTGTTCCTTTCCATGCTTAGTGTTTCTTTCAGGAGCTCTTGTAGGGCAGGTCTGGTGGTGACAAAATCTCTCAGTAATTGTTTGTCCGTAAAGGATTTTATTTCTCCTTCACTTACGAAGCTTAGTTTGGCTGGATATGAGATTCTGGGTTGAAAGTTCTTTTCTTTAAGGATGCCAAATGTTGGCTCCCACTCTCTTCTGGCTTGTAGGGTTTCTGCTGAGAGATCCACTGTGAATCTGATTGGCTTCCCTCTGTGGGTGACCTGACCTTTCTCTCTGGCTGCCCTTAGCATTTTTTCATTCATTTCAACCCTGGTGAATCTGATGATCATGTGCCTTGGGGTTGCTCTTCTTGAGGAATATCTTTATGGAGTTCTCTGTATTTCTTGAATTTGAAATTTGGACTGCTTTGCTAGGCTTGGGAAGTCCTCCTGGATTATATCCTAGAGCATGTTTTCCAGCTTTGATTCATTCTCCCCATCATTTTCAGGTACACCAATCAAGCATAGATTAGGTCTTTCACATAATCCCATATTTCTTGGAGGATTTGTTCATTTCTTTTCACTCTTTTTTCTCTTGTCTTGCCTTCTCTTTTTATTTCATTGAGTTGATCTTCAATCTCTGATATCCTTTCTTCTGTTTGATCAATTCGGCTATTAAAACTTGTGTTTGCTTCACGTAGTCCTTGTGCTGTGTTTTTCAACTCCATCAAGTTGTTTATGTTCTTCTCTAAGCTGGTTATTCTAGTTAGCATTTCATCTAACCGTTTTTCAAGGTTTTGGTTTCTTTGCATTGAGTTACAACATGTTCCTTTAGCTCAGGAAAGTTTGTTATCCACCTTCTGAAGCCTGTTCCTGTCAATTCATCACACTCCTTCTCGGTCAAGTTGTGATCCTGTGTTGTTGAGAAGTTGTGATCTCTTAGAGAAGAGGTGTTCTGGTCTTTGATGGTTTCATCTTTTTTGCACTGTTTTTTTCCCATCTTTGTGGATTTACCTGACTGTGGTGTCAGGGAGCTGCTTGATGAGGTCACTTGTCTGCCTGTGGTGGCACTAACTGGGTTTCTAGGGACTCCTTCAGGTTACTAGGGAAGCTTCCTGTGTCTTTTTTGTTTATACTGGGAGATTAGGCCTGCTTCTTCCGCTGACCTGTAGGTGCTGCTGGGTTGTCAAGAATGCCGTCAGGTTGCTACATAGGCTTCCTGTGTTTTTTGTTAAAATATGTAGCCCAGTCCCACCCCTCTAGTGGTGGGTTGTGCCCTTTCTCCACTGGGCTGGATCTTTCAGGGTTCAGTTCAGACTGTGGCACTGGCTGTGCAGCCCACTAGAGTCAGAGCTGCAGCCCTCCGGGGTCTGTGGGGGAGGTTAGGGACCCACCCAGCCACACCAGGCTGTCCCCCACTTTCAGCTTCCTCTCTCTCCAGTCATTGGGTAGGGGCCCACCCAGCTGCTCCCGCTTACAGCTCCCTCTCTCTCCGGGGGGGGGGGGTGTGGGGGGAAGGTGCGATAGCTCAGTCTGCAGGTTCTCCTGGCTGCCTTTTGGGCTTATGCATCTGCTTAGGTCTTTGCGCCAATCCGGGACACTGTCCTGGATTATTATTCAACTCCACGCTTGTAATTCCCGGCGCTTGACTGGCAAAGATCCCCTGTTCTGTGTATTGCTGAGGCTCTGGGGGAAGCGCTGTATCTGGACCGGAGTGCCAGAGGGGGAGCCTCCGACTCACCGGTCAGATGCACTTTCTGGGTGAAGCAGCACCCCTCCCCACCTCAGTCTGCCCTGAGTGGGCTTTGCTCACCATTAAACCAGATCTGTTGAAATGCACCTGGTACCTCGGTTGGAGCTCAGAGATCTCTGGATTTCTGTGTCTCTCTGTCTGGGTGTTGTGCACTGGAGTTGTGTCTATTCAGCCATCTTGGATCCCACTCCACCCCTTTCAGTACAGTCTCGGGCTGATGATGTTGATGTGTTGATCAACATCAACATCTGTGTAGATGATCTATGTCGGTGATGATGGCATCACAGCATAGAAGACGTCTGTATATTTGAGAAAACACTTGGACAAAAGCCACCCCGGATCCAGTATTTTAGACTGTATGAATAAAAAAATGAACGTTATGGTTTCTGGAAGTTTTTGGATTCAGCAGTTAGCAAATTCTGATTAGTTCAGAAATCAGTGCTGCACGGAGTGCCACAAACTCTCACATGTAGCACTGGCTCAGTGGTCAAGTGGTGGGCAGCAAGAACATTGACATCAGACTGTGGAAAGATTAAGGCCCATGTTATGCACGTCTGACAAAAGTGTCACCGGCATTAGCTTTGCAAACATCACTTGCTCAATGACCAGTGGATTTAGGGGATGTGGATGGAAAGAATACAACCGTTAATGACTATATTTGCCAGGCGATTGCAAGAAAGAGAACAGCTCAGAGAGCACTGACTGATTTGCAAGCAGAAAAGCAAGAGAAGAGAGAATCCAAAGATTCGAAGTCTAAAAAGACTGAAAAGCTAACTTCAAGTTTATAAATAAACTTCTAAAATTATTTGAAAATAAAAAGTTTTATTTCCTCCTCAAGCTGTGTTTTTTTTTTCCTCTTATGGTTCTTGCTAGAACATTCAAAACAATGTTGGTTATAAGTGATGAGACCAGACGTTTTTGTTTGGTTGCTAATCTTGGGAGAAAAGGATTCTGTTTTTTCCCTATTCAATATTAGCTGTGGGATTTTTTAGATGTCCTTAATTAGTTTGAGGAGTTTCTTTCTTTTGCCTATTTGCTGAGAGTTTTTGCCATGAATAGTTGTTGAATTTTGTCAAATGCCTTTTCTGCATCTTTAGAGATGCTTATAGATTTTCTCCTTTACTCTGTTAAAATGGTCAATTACACTGATAAATTTTCAAATGCTAAATCAATTTTCTTTCCTGGATTAAATTACAATTGGCTATAATGTGTTATCCTTTTTATATATTTTTGAATTAAATATGTAAATATTTTATTAAGAATGTTTGTATTTATGATCATGAAGTATATAACATAGTTTTATTTCCTTGCAATGTGTTTTTGTGGTTTTGGTATCAGGTAAATACTATCCTCATAAGATAGGAAGTATTCCTTTCTCTTTTATTTTTTGAAGGAATTTGTGTAGAATTGATGTTGTTTCTCTCTAAAATATTTAAACTATTTTGTCAATAAAACTATTTGGATCTGGAGCTTTCTTTAGGGGATGTTTCAAAATTAAAAATTTATTTTCTTTAATAGATGAAAGACTATTCAGATATTTTTATGTGTGAGTTTTGGTAATGTTTCACACAAATAATTTGTTCATTTCATCTAGGTTTCAAATTTACCAGAATGTTGTTCATAATATGCCTTTATTGTCATTGTAAAGTTTGTAGTATCTCTATTGATGTCGCTCTTTTTATTCCTAATATTATATTGATCATTAGTGTCTTATCTCTTTTCTTGATTTATCAATCTAGTTGAGGCTTATTAATTTCATTGATGCTTTCAAGTGTCTTTTTTAGTTTTATTTATTTTTTCAATTGGTTTCCCATTTTAATTTAATTTAATCATCTATTTTTTATTTAGATTTAAATTTAATTTGCTCTAGTTTTTCTGGGAAACTTAATTTATTACTCTGGACCTTTCTTCTTCTTTCTTCTTTCTTCTTTCTTCTTCTTCTTCTTTCTTCTTTCTTCTTTTTCCCCCATAGTAACTACCCTATCATATGAACTTTTCTTCTTTTCCAATGTAACATTTAAAGCTATGCGTTTCTTTATAAGCACTATGTTGCAGCATCCTACAAAATTTTGATATGCTGTCTTTTCACTATCATTCAATTAAGAATATTATATATTTTTTCTCTATTTTTTATTTAAGTCATGAGTTAGCTATATGTGTGCTTTTTAACTTCTAAATATCTAGGGGTTTTCCAGCTAGATTGTTATCTTCCAACTGTAGTTTTTAATTTAATTTTATTATGGTCAGAGAATATAGTCTATATGATTTCAAGCTTTTAAATTTATCAAGCCTATAGTTTACATTGATGAATGTTCCATATGCACTTGAAAAAAAAAATGTATCCTGTTGTTGATATAATGCTTTGTAAATATCAATTCAGTTAACTTAGTTAATTGTATTGTTCAAATCCTCTGTGCCCTTACTGATTTTCTACTTGTTCTATCAATTACTAAGAGAGGAGTTTTGAAGTTTCCAATTATAATTGTGAATTTGCCTGTTTCTCCTTTAAGTTCTATAAATTTTTACTTTATGTGTTTTGAAGGTTTGTAATTATGTGCATATACTCTTAGGGTTTTACGTATTATTGATTACATTGGTCCTTTGTCATTATAAAATGTACCTTGTTATCTCCAGTCATATTAATTGACCTGAACTCTACTTTTTCTGATATTAAGATAGGCAACCCACCTTTAGTGTTTTCATGAATTATCTGCTTTTCTAGCCTTTTAAAACTATCTACAGGCTAGGCACTGTGGCTCACGCCTGTAATCCCAGCAGTTTGGGAGGCTGAGGCAGGCAGATCACAAGGTCAAGAGATGGAGACCATCCTGGCCAACATGGTGAAACCCTGTCTCTACTAAAAACTACAAAAATTAGCTGGGCGTGGTGGCACATGCCTGTAGTCCCAGCTACTCGGGAGGCTGAGGCAAGAGAATTGCTTAAACCCAGGAGGCAGAGATTGCAGTGAGCCAAGATTGCGCCACTACACTCCAGCCTAGCACCTGATGACAGAGAAAGAGTCTGTCTCAAAAAAAAAAAAAAAAAAAAACAACTATCTACATATTTAAATATTTTTAATGTGATAAAAAACACATGGCATTAAATTTACCATTTAACCATCTTTAAGTGTACAGTTCAGTGGTGTTAAATATATTTATACTGTTGTACAATAGATCTCTAAAACTTTTAAATCTTATGTGTATTTATATTTAAAGTTTATTTCTTGTCACTACCACATACTTGCATCTTGGATTTTTTTCAATCTGTCTCTGACTTTTGAGTATTTAAGTCATTTACATTTAGTGTAATTATCAGTATAGCTGGGTTTAAATCTACCAGCTTTTTATTAGTTTGTTTATTGAGACACAGTCTCTTTCTGTGTCACCTGCAACCTCTGCCTACCAGGTTCAAGTGATTCTTGTGCCTTAGCCTCCCGAGTAGCTGGGATTACAGGAGTGTGCCACCACACCCAGCTAGTTTTTGCATTTTTAGTAGAGACAGGATTTTGTCATGTTGGCCAAGCTGGTCTTGAACTCCTGGTCTCAGGTGATCAGCCATCCTCAGCCTGCCAAATTGCTGGGATTACCGGTGTAAGCCACCATGCCCAGCCAACTTTCTATTAATTTTTAATTTGTTCTATTTCTGTTTTTTCTGTTTTCCTGCCTTCTTTTTGATTAATTATTTTGTGGTATTCCATTTTGTCTCATCTATAGGCTTATTAAACAAGCAGAAAGTTTTTAGTGGTTGATATAGGATTTACAGTGTATATCTTTAATTTATAACAGCTCGCTTTTAAATAATATACTATATAATATATAGAGTAAAAATTGTATGATGGTATACTTTCATCTTCTCCCTCCCTTCATTTGTGCTGTTATTAACATATATTTTTACTTCCACATGTTATAAACTTCACAATACATTTTTATTAGTTTTGCTTTAAATAGAAATATTTATTCAAAAGAGAAAAATAATATGATTTTATATTTGTACCAGAATTACTATTTCTGGAGTTCTTTATTCCTTTGTGTGGGTCAGACTATCCACGCTTCTTCTGCCTCAACAATTTTATTTACCATTTCTTTTAGTTCCAGTTTGTTAATGATAAAATCTCTATTTTCATCTGAAAATACTTTCCATTTCCCCTTCACTTTGGAGGACAGTTTTACTAGCTATAGAATTTAGAATTTCTTTCAGCAAATTGTCTTTTGGCTTTTCTAAGAAGTCATGGTCATCCTCTCTTTGGTTTCCCTTTGATAACTTTATAACATGTTTTTTACCTTTGGCTGATTTTAATATTTTTTGTTTTATTCTTGAAATTCAGCAAATTGATTATCATGTATTTTCTGTGTGTGTGGGGGTGTTCATATGTGTGTTTGTGTGTGTGTTTAGCCTGCCTTGGGTTGGTTGTGCTTCTTGAATTGGATGTTTGAAAAATGTTCTGCCTTTATTCAACCACTTTTTCTGTTCCTTTCTCTATTTGCAACTCCAAAGCAACTTATAATGCATGTAAGACTGCTTGATGTTATCTCATAGGTAACTGAGGCTCTCTTCACTTTTTGTTTTTCTTTGTGCTTTAGTTTGAATAGTTTCCATTGCTATGTCTTCAAGTTTTTATTTTCTGTTCTGCAGTGTGTAAGCTACTGCTAAGCTTATTTAGTGCAGTTTTCACTTTATATATTGCATGATTCAGCTCTAGAAGTTTTATTTGGTTCTTTTATTATGGCTTCCATTTCTCTCCCTATCATATTACCTTTAAGACCTTAAACATGTTTATGAAAGCTGTTTTAAAGTTCTTGCATGCTAATTCCATCAACCTTGTCATTTCTGGGTTTGTTTCCATTGTTACTTTTATCCTGATTATGGATCATATTTTCCTGCTTTGATAGCATTTTTCACTGGATGTTGGACGTTGTGATTATTATATTCTTAAGTGTCTGGATTTTGTTTTCTTCCGCTAAATTTTTTGTTTTTTGTTGTTGTTTTTGCAGGCAGTTAAATTAGTTATGGAGCCCCTTGATACTTTAGAGGCTTGTTTTTTAAGATTTAAGATAAGCTTTGTTAAAATTAGATTAAAAGTCTGGAATAGTTCTTGCTTTAGTGCTAGTTTTGCCCTGCTTTCAAGATATGGCCCTTGTGGGGTCTCCGTGGAATATCTCAAGTATTCATCAAGGTCTTTCCACTGTGATTAGTTAGAACTAGAATTCGGTGGGAGTTCTTAGAGTTGTTCAGCACAACCAACCGAAAGCAGGCTAAACACACACACACACACACACACACACACACACACACACACACCCCATAATCAATCTGCTGAATTTCTCTGGTGGTTTGTCTTTGCTCAGCTTGTTTGACTGTCACTGTATATATGTACAGCTTAGCACCTAGCTATTCATTCTGTGAAATCCTTACGGAAATTCCTAGAGCTCTTTCTGTGTATAGCTTCTTTGTCAACAGCACTCTGTGCAGCAAACTCCAGCTGCCTTAGCCTCCCCAAACTTTGTCTCTGAGCGCTTCCTTTCTTTACCACCTTTGGAGAGGAGCAGCTCTGGAGATGTCTGAATCTTGAAACTGACACTTGCAACTGAAACCCAGAAAAGTAATGTATGAAGCTGAAAATGTGCTGGGGGATGACACATAACATTAAGATTAAATTTGGTAAAGAATCCATCATGCTGGAAACATTCCTGTCTTAAAACTTGGCTGATTTAAATAGGTTTTCAAAGTGGTTTACGTATGTTTACATAAATACTAAAACATTCCCAGAGGTGTCAATTCATTGATAAGCAGTGTCCTCTGGAGAAGCAATCTTACCATCATCTCTGAAAGTAGTTCAAATACTCAGTATAACTCACTACAGAGAGCTAGCAAGTATTCCTATCCTTCTCTGACTCTTGCTCTTGATAGGCTGGACAACAGAGTAACCACCCATGAATAATATATTCAGATTAAAACACAACACATCGAGCTAGACAAACACTGTTTCCACCCACATGTATCTAAGGATTATCGCTTGGCTCATTAATGACAATGGATTTACAAGTAAGCTGTCACACTCTTTGAAGAAAGAAAAATAAATTATACATGGAACTTGTATCCACATGTTATCTGCTGAATTATTAATTAAATGAGATGCTTCTGTGTGGAAGGAAGGCCGCGTGGTCTTCAACCTTCTCTGTACATTAGAATCCCCTGAGGATTTGGGAAAACTCGGAGTAACCTGCCCAAGCACTAGACCAGCAGTTCCCTGGCTCCGAGTGAGCACCAGGAATTCAGCTGGTGACGGCCGGCCGCACCTAGACTTTCTGAGTAGTGAGTCTGAACAGGGCCCAACAACTGGCATTTCTAACAACTTCCCAGATAATGCATCTGTCAGAGGTGTTTGAACCAGAGCAACTCCATCTTGAATAGGGGCTGGGAAAATAGGGCTGAGACCTAGGGGCTGCATTCCCAGGAGGTCAGGCATTCTAAGTCACAGGATGAGATAGGTCCGCACAGGACACAGGCCATAAAGACCTTGCTGACAAAACACGATGCTGTATAGAAGCCATTAAAACCCATCAAAACCAAGATGGCCAAGAAAGTGGCCTCCGGTCATCTTCACTGATCATTATATGCTAATTATAATGCACTCGCAAGCTAAAAGACACTCCCACCAGCACCAGGACAGTTTGCAGATGCCATGGCAACGTCAGGAAGTTACCCTATATGGTCTAACAGGGAGGAATCCTTAGCTCCAGGAATCGCCCACCCCTTTCCCAGAAAACTAATGAATAATCCACCCCTTGATTAGCATATAATCAGGAAATAACCATAAGTATCCTTAATCAA
>NW_022437712.1:0-10871 GCF_009761245.1 Sapajus apella
TGCTGCGCACACTGGCAAGGTGGGCCCATGAGGGTTCTGTATTCTCTTCCAGGCTTTTCTTGTCTATTTTTGTTATGCAATTTTGTGATGCTCTGGACGCATTTCAGGTGCATCTTAGATACCTTTTGAGAGTGTTACCAGCTTCTGCCCCTTTCTCTGAGAAAGACAACTTACTCTGCTGCTAACAGACATTCATCACATGATCTGGAGTTCTCCAGAAGTGTTTAAACATGTTATGTGACCTACAGTAAATACATATTATCCAGTTCTTACCAATGGCTTATGTGTTCATGTTAGAATTAGGTCTTGGGCAAAAACTAGAAATAAACTGTAAAAACTCACCGCTCAGATGTTTTTTTACAGCGCCAGTGTAGATCTCAACCTGTGATCTTTCAAAGTATGAACTGACTTAAAGAACTGCCTGACATTGATGATGAAATGATTTCTCCCTCAAAGTTTAGGTGGTTTTGTGTTTGCATGTTTGCTTTCTGCATGCTCTAATGTTTAAGGTCTGTGAAGGCAAAAGTTTTAAAATTTGCAAATGATAAATGCTAGTATTCCAAATATGGTAATCTTGTACTGTTTTTAAAGTGATTTATGTTAGGTAAATTGGGATGACTTTTGCTGCAATGAACAGAAGCTCCTGACTTAAGGTGAATTAAGTAACAAGGCAATTTATTATTAAGGGTGGCCTGATTGCTGATTGAGGCAGCTGCCCAAGAATATCACTGCAGGGACCCAGTTTTTTCTTACGGTTCTGTTTCACCGTCCTGAGCATTGGCCTTGCCTCCCCACAGGCTGCCTCCTCTTGTGCTCATGTGATTGCTGTAGCAGTTCCAGGTATCACATCAAGAGACAGAAACAACCAGAAGAAGAAAGAGGCCACCACTTCTGGTCTCCTTAATAGGAAAGCAATCTCTCCTACAGGCTTTTCAGAATTCCCCTCTAATCTCATTGGCCAGAATGAAGTCACATGCCTGCTTCTAAGCTAATCACCGATGCAAAAAGAGAACGGTCATAATTGGCTTAACCCCAAAAAGGGACATAAAATGATATGGCTCCGATGACTGGAGGAACACCAGGGTCCTTGGTCTCGTGCCAATTTAGATAAAATGATACAGATGCATGTGGAGTGGTTTTAAGGAGTGAAGGGAGGAAGGAGAGAACAGCTGCCCCGTATAGAGACGAGGGTGGAAGGATTGGAACAAAGAGAAACCCTGTGTGCAGCAGGAAAGTGGGTGCTTATATTGGGAGGAGGTGGTGTCTGGTTTGTATAGGGCCCAGGGGATTGGTTTAACCAGATGTATTGTGTAGGTAGCCCACGAAGAGCCTAGCCCTCCCCCATTAGCCTTTAATATGGAAATGTGGGTCGCCATGATATTGTGAACACATGGTGTTATCTGGAGGTGGCCATGACACTTGGCATACATGGTGACAAGAAGAAGGTGGGAATCACCATATTGGGAGGACTGTTTCTAATGGCCTGCATTTGCATATCAAAGCTTGCCAGCTTGGCCCTTCAAGCCATTTTTCTGTTAGAAAAGAAAAGGTTTGGGGGTTTGGGAGTTGTTTGTTTTATTAAAAGAAACGGCCTTACCAAGAACTCCTTTAACCCTCTCTATCTGCCTAAATATTATTTCTTAATAACTCTTGTATTATTTCCCCCAGGAGAAGTAAACCTAACTGCTATTAGGGTATGTTGGACGATGATTCTTTCTGGCTACTTCCCACTGAAAAGGGGCATCATGCAGGGGAACAGCAGCTGGGCCTTCTCCTGAGGTTGATCCAATGGTTCTTGGAAGAATGGTGTGTCCATGTGTGGCTCTGCTCGCAGCACCATTTGGAGTTTTATTGCTTCTAGGTGAAAAGAGATCAATTTTACAAGAAGCTTTAAAATATAGAGTTAGAACAGGAGCATTAAGATTACCACCGTTGGTGGGGGTCCTATAGACTATAACTGACGGTAGAGTTTGGTACCTCTTAGTTACGCCAATGGATTGCAATACTGGTTTTTCTCCAATAGGTGTCGCTGTAAATTACCAGAAACGTTAATATACAAATAACATTTTCCTTGAGAAATGCATATGTTTTCCCTTTGACTTGTCATTAGAGAATAACTTTAGGCATAGGCCATTTTTATAACTTGCAATATGATTGGGATAAATACGTTATTGGGTGGCTAAAATAACTTTAGCATTAATTTTGACAATTCCTTTCCTTTAATAACTAATTTTTTTCATGACTTTCACAGACCCTCTTACAACATACTTCAACTTTCTTACTTGTCTTAAACATCCTTCCTTTAAACATCCAGTCATTTCCTTCTAGGACAAGTATTTATGATACAAAACCCTTGTATAAAATTTCTTTAATTATAACCTTTTCATAGCTTAGAGTGCATTATATTACCAACCTTTAGTAAGAAACCCTATTAAACTTAACGATAGTAAAACTTTCATGCTTGCTTCTTATCTGTAACTATTACTCCTGCTATAAGCAAAACAACCTTGGCTAAATTTCTCCTGCAAGTATTAATCCTGTTATAAGGATGATAATCAGCCAAAATATTACACCAGTTAGAAATTTACAAGCAGAATCCCACATTGTGGGTGCCACAGTGTCTAGTTCTATTGCAAATAGTAGCATGACTGTAACAATTTCCACAAGAGGGCGTAGTAAATAATTTTTGTTTTAAACTTTACTTACCAAGATATAATATTTCCTTATGGGGATTTACAAGTTTACAAATGCAATCCCACGTATAATATGCATTAGAAAGAAGTTCTAATATTTGGTGGCAAATTTTGAGAGGGAAGGGCAGAAATGACAAAAAGTATCTGTTGAGGTAAAGTGGGACTGTGTAAGGTAAGGAGTCCTCACTCAGTTCCTTATCTTTATGATTTGTAGCTTCAGATCTTCTATTTCTCCACATTGATATTCAGGTCGTTCCTCTGAGCTGTCAGGGGTTGCTCCCTCAGCTCTTCAGGCTTTGACTTGACTGTAATGTATCCAGGGGCTGATTCTTGTAACTTTTACTGCCGGGAGAGTTGAAAGAACAGTGTTGGGCCGGGCCTTCCCAGCTTGGCTTAGGCAAGGAGTTTTCACTAATACCTAATATCCTGGGATATATAAAGGTGGTCTTATTTCCTGGGGTTGGGCTTCTGTTAGTTGTGTTAATTCTTGTTGGAAGTGAGCTAGAGAGATTACATGCTTAACCAATTTAGAGGTTTCCTGCCTGAAAACAATCTCTGAGCACAATGATAAGTTTCATCCTTTCCCAAGTGAAAAGCTTGGTGAAGGGTTTTACCGACCTTCATTGGCTGGAGGCTGGCAAATAGAGTTTGCCATCCTGACTGCAGCCTTCCTGAGGGCTGAAAAGGATGCCCTTGAGAAATGGCCCATTCTATTTCTGTAGCAGAATACTGAGGTTTAATTTCTTCATGGAGCCCTCCTAGCTTAGAAAGGCTTGAAGTGTGTTAGTGCCTTGAAGCTTCCTAGCCATTGACTTAGCTGCCTGATCACCTAATCTGTTTCCTTCAGCTACCTCACCTGTTCCCTTTCCCTGTTCCCTATGATACATCCCTGCTATCTCTCCTGGAAGAAAAACTGAGAATAATAACCTGCTAATTTCCTGATGATATTTTATAGGAGCTCCACTTGTGGTAAGAAAATGCCTTTCCTTTTCAATGGCAGCATGAGCATGGAAAATCAGGAAAGCATACTTGGAGTCAGTGTAAATGTTAGCTACCTTTCCCTTGCTTAATTTAAGTGCTCTTGTAAGAGCTCTTATCTCGGCTAACAGCGCTTGTGTGGGGGGGAGAGTGGTTACTATGCACTTCTTGCTTTACCTGCTGTTTGCTAGCTGAGAGCTCCCCCTAGAGGACAGTGATCCTGACACATTACGTATACGGGACTTAAACTTGGTACAGGTAACTTAGAGGCTTTTCTGACTGGCAGAGCTATCTTGACAATGGGGTGGAAGCATGTGTAAATAGGTCCTCCTAACTACAACTAAGGATGAGAAAAATATTGGATTACAGTTTTTCCTGAGATGCCATGTATGGTCGTGCTGTAGGAAGAGGGGAGGCCTAGATGAGAGAGGAGAATAGAGAGACCGGCTCTAGTGTTTAGGAGGAGGTCTGCTTTCCTTCCTTCAATTTCCAGAATCACCCAGGGCTCCTGTGCTGATGGCAGTGTGAGCCGCTGGAGCCGAGGTTGAGCCCCGGGACCCATCAGTCCTGCTGGACCGTCTGTGAGACTGGTCCTGAACCCTGTGACCTCCGTCTCTGGGGCAGTTCCACCTCCAGTGGTTTTCGCCACAGGCTGCACAGGGTCGAGGTGGCTTCGTCTTGCTGCCTGGGCGTTCCTTTTTAAAAAGCCCTGGCCTGCCACACTGATAGCAACTAGCAGATGCACCTCAGGGATCTTGGACTTTGCAAGCCTGCAAAGCTGCTGCTACAGCCTCTGTCCTCCTGCGCTTTCTTTCTCTGGGGCCTCCCCCTAGTCCCTATTATAAAAGACCAAAATGCCCACCTTCAGGAGGTCCTCTAACGTGCTCTTTGCTCCTGTAGCTTGCTTCAGTAGTTGTCTTCTAACACTGGGAGCTGCCTGTGTGATAACCTTGACCTTCAGGATGAGTTGTCCCTTGACTGAATTAGGGGATAAGGAGGTGTGTTCTATTAATGCCTGTCTCAGCCTTTCCATAAAGGCTGTAGGAGTCTCATCTGGGTTTTGGTCTGTGATATACAGTTTAGAGTAATTAAGAGCTTTGGCCCTGGTTTTCTGTAGGCCTTCTAAAATGCGTATTAAAAAGTGCTTCCTTTTCCATTCATTTCCTGAGCTATTGGGGGTCCAGTTAGGGTTGTTTACCGGAACTGCTTTGTTGGAATGGTGTTTCTGCTGTTTCTTTGCTTTCCCTATCTGCTTGCTTCCCTTTTGATGTATTGTAGGAGATACATTGCTCACCTCCGAAATTATCTGCTGCTGGCATAACTACCTGCTTTTCAGCCGCAGTGAGGGTCTGGTATAGGAGCAGCATAGCAACCCTCCCTGAGGTGAAATACCTGAGTGAAATTTTGGAAAGCTTGTATATACCTATCAGGGTCATCAGATGTTTGACCTGTTTTCTTGTATTCGCCTAAGGTTCTGTAACGAAAAGGGAACTTGAAGGGGCCCCAAATAAGGAGGATCCTCAGATGATTCCTCTGGAAGTTGCTTCTCTAACCTTTGGGGATCTGTTTCCCCTCGGCCTGCCTGATATGACTGCTAAAAGAGCTGAGTTGATCTTACAATGCTTGCGAAGGTTTAGTAAAAATGCCATGTCCTTGTGCAAAAGAAAATGAGTCGCTTTTCTCTTCAAAGTCCTGAGGTTAAGGAAGCTCCAGCGCTTTAGAGTGCGCTCCAGATGGGGGCAAGCTGAAGATAATCTGTTAACCATTTAGAAAAAGGCGTGAGAGTAAAAGCATCCTCTGAGGCTCCTTTCTTTCTGTATGACCGAGGGTGGAGGAGAAGACCGAGCATCCTCCGACGGTTTTCCCTCCCTGGTTCCTGGATCCCCGCACTCTGTTAAACGTGCCACCCATGGTTTTGAAGGCATGGTCCAGATGACCTAAATGATGGGACTAACCATGCTTTACCCACGCAACCTTAGGGGAAGTTAGCAGGTTATTATCCTGTTTTTCTTCCATGAGAGAGAGCAGGGATGTATTGTAGGGAACATCAAAAGGGAACAGATGAGTAGCTGAAGGAAATAGATGAGGCCAAAGTTTATATCCACTTTCTGAGACATAATATATGTGTTAAATAATGTAATTAAGTAATCTATTCATTTATTAAATTGCTGGCTAGGGACCATAACAGGTGTTATATTTTGCTATAATATGCTGATGGTCTCTGAGGCTCTTTTCCCTCCTACATTAAATGTTCTAAAACCCCCATTTTTTTTAATTTACTATAAAGAAAAATTTGTGGAAAATAGAAAATCAGTTTCCTTTGAGATCCTGGGGTTAGGTAACACAAATCCTTATCTTTGATAGGGGATATGAAATATCGTGTTTGTATCAGATCATTCTTGCACTGCTATAAAGAAATATCTGTGACTGGGTAATTTATAAGTAAAGAGGTTTCATTGGCTCACGGTTCTGCAGGCTGTACAGGAACCATGGCAGCACCTACTTCCAGGGAGGCCTGAGGAAGCTTTCAATTATGGCAGAAGGCAAAGGGGGGCAGGCACATGACAGGGTGAGAGCAGGAGCAGGAGAGGGTGGGAGCGAGGAACCACACACGTTTAAACAACCAGATCTCACAAAAACCCACTCACTATCACGAAGACAGCACCCAGCCCCGAGGGATTCGCCCCCATAACCCAAACACCTCCTACCAGGCCCCACTTCTGGCATAAGGGATTACATCTCAATGTGAGACTTGAGTGAGGACAAATATCAAAATTATATTAGTGTTAGCGATATGATGAATTCATTATGTATAAGCACAGTGAAGCCTTGTAGACAGTGAGTACAGACTGTATCACTCATGCCTCGGCATGCAGCCATGCAGTGTGTGTGGATTCATAATTAAGTGCGGCTGCCAATAACTCGAGCCTTAAATAGCACCTTCACCAAGTTAGTGGCTTTATGGAGTTAGACTGGGACTGGAATACTTGCAGAAAGGTATCAAAGCCTGGGCCCTGTCTTCCCACCTGGTCATCTAGGGAGTGTGCTTGTTGCCTTACGTGGCTGCTTTACCTCCAGCATCAGGTCCGTGTAGAGAAGAAGAAAGAAAGAGTGAGGGTAAAATGCATTTAAAACTGGGTATCGTCCTCTTTTAACAGTCATTCCTAGAGGTCCCAAGGAAAAATCTGCTTTCATATAACTTAGTCTAAAATGTGTCACATGGGCATCTTGTCTGCAAGGGACGTTGGGACTGTAGTGAATACACCTTTTAACTAAATCGGACTGTCAACACGGCAGGCGAGGAGAATGCATGTAGGGCAGACCACTGGCAGTCTGCACCACACCAGATCTGAGGATGAATGTCATACTGGTCACAGGTGCGAGAAAAGTAAATCAAAATTTAGGTCTACAAGTGATAAAGGTATTTTTATTACTATCTTTGGCTGTGTAACAATTTATTCCAAATATTAGACTAAAAAGCACCAAACATTTCTTATCTCACAGATTCTCTGGGGTAGGACTCCACCTGTGTGCTATCCGGGCCCTCGGAATCAGGGTGTCTCACAGGCTGGGATCCAGGTGGGAGTTGGCCAGGGCTGTAGTCTCATCCGAAGGCTCAGCGGGAGCAGGGTCTGGCTCCAAGCTCACTCATGTGGTTGTCATCAGGATTCGGTTCCTCACAAGCCCTTGGTCTAAGGGCCTTAGTTCCTTGCTGGCAGTTGGCTGGAGGACTCCCTCCATTTCTTGCCATGTGATCTTTTTCATGCAGTAGCTCACAATATATCATCTGCCCTTAATCACAGCAAGCAAGTGAGAGGGCCAGAAAGGTGGCAAGATGGAATCCTGGGTCTTTTTATAGCTTCATCTCAGAGTGACATCCCATCCCTTTGGTCCTGTTCTGTTTATTAGGAGCAAGTTGCTAGATGCAGCCTGCACTCAGGGAATGAGATTACACAGGGGTATGAATCCCAGGAAGCAGGCATTGGGTGCCATCTTAGAAGCTACCTACCACAATGTCAGTCACGAATCATTCTATCTACTAGAACAAATGGCTCCTTCTCCTTACAGAGTTCAGAGGGAGTTGCCCAAGAGGAAAGACAGTTTGGGCTCCTCTTTCCTAATGCATTCTCTTCTGCCTGCTTGAATTATGTAATTCTTTTGAAAATGCACACACACACACACACACACACACACACACACACACACACACACACCACTTTCTTGTCTCAATGTTGGTAACTATATCATTTTTAACTTTTCTCTGTTACCTTCCTAACTTTAAATTATTTTTAAACCTCCATTTTTGTTCCACCAACTTTACTTTTGCCCCTTACTATATAAAATGAATTCTTACCTACTTTCCCCATTCTGTAACTCCTCTCCTATTAACTCTGTCTTATGTTTCCAAGGCTGTCAATGTTTTTATTCTGTCTTTTGTGCTTTCTCATGAGTTGAATCCATACATTAATATCATATAATGATATTTACATGATTTGTATTGTATATGCTCCCTGCTGAGCAAACTAGTATCTGAAAATTACATTTTCATCTCTACAGTTTTCTATGTTCAATTTTACTGAGCTTGTGTCTTCATTAGCCAAACTATAGTAGACTTTGAGGGAAAATGTATCATCTCTCTTTCTCCCTATCTCCCTCCATACCATGAATATCATACAACTTTTTATTTTCTTCTAATTCAGAACACAATTTTTTCTATGGTTTTGGGGGTTTTCCTGTCATTTCTTTTTTTTTATTTTATTGCATTTTAGGTTTTGGGGTACATGTGAAGAACATGCAAGATTGTTGCATAGGCACACACGTGGGAGTGTGATCTGCTGCCTTCCTCCCCATCACCCACATCTAGCACTTCTTCCCATGCTATCTCTCCCCAACTCCCCTTCCCCCACTGTCCTTCCCCTATTTCCCCCTCAACAGACCCCAGTGTGTAGTGCTCCCCTCCCTGTGTCCATGTGTTCTCATTGTTCAACACCCACCTATGAGTGAGAACATGCGGTGTTTGATTTTCTGCTCTTGTGTCAGTTTGCTGAGAATGATGGCTCCCAGGTTCATCCATGTCCCTACAAAGGACACGAACTCCGTTTTTTATGGCTGCATAATGTTCCATGGTGTATATGTGCCACATTTTCCCTGTCCAGTCTATCGTCGATGGGCATTTGGGTTGTTTCCAGGTCTTTGCTATCGTAAACAGTGCTGCAGTTAACATTCGTGTGCACGTGTCCTTATAGTAGAACAATTTATAATCCTTTGGATATATACCCAGTAATGGGATTGCTGGGTCAAATGGAATTTCTATGTGTAGGTCCTTGAGGAATCGCCACACTGTCTTCCACAATGATTGAACTAATTTACACTCCCACCAACAGTGTAAAAGTGTTCCTATTTCTCCACATCCTCACCAGCATCTGTTGTCTCCAGATTTTTTAATGATCGCCATTCTAACTGGCGTGAGATGGTATCTCAGTGTAGCTGTGATTTGCATTTCTCTGATGACCAGTGATGAGCATTTTTTCATATGCTTGTTGGCCTCATGTATGTCTTCTTTTGTAAAGTATCTGTTCATATCCTTTGCCTACTTTTGAATGGGCTTGTTTGTTTTTTTCTTGTAAATCTGTTTTAGTTCTTTGTAAATTCTGGATATCAGCCCTTTGTCAGCTGGGTAAACTGCAAAAATTTTTTCCCATTCTGTTGGTTGCTGATTCACTCTAATGACTGTTTCTTTTGCTGTGCAGAAGCTGTGGAGTTTGATTAGGTCCCATTTGTCTATTTTGGCTTTTGTTGCCAATGCTTTTGGTGTTTTGTTCATGAAGTCCTTGCCTACACCTATGTCCTGAATGGTTTTGCCTAGATTTTCTTCTAGGGTTTTTATGGTGTTAGGTCTTATGTTTAAGTCTCTAATCCATCTGGAGTTAGTTTTAGTGTAAGGTGTCAGGAAGGGTCCAGTTTCTGCTTTCTGCACATGGCTAGCCAGTTTTCCCAATACCATTTATTAAACAGGGAATCCTTTCCCCATTGCTTGTTTTTGTCAAGTTTGTCAAAGATCGGATGGTTGTAGATATGTTGTGTTTCCTTCGAGGCCTCTGTTCTGTTCCATTGGTCTATATCTCTGTTTTGGTACCAGTACCATGCTGTTTTGATTACTGTAGCCTTGTAGTATAGTTTGAAGTCCGGTAGTGTGATGCCTCCCACTTTGTTCTTTTTGCTTAGAATTGACTTGGCTATGCGGGATCTCTTGTGGTTCCATATGAAGTTTAAGGTGTTTTTTTCCAGTTCTGTGAAGAAGGTCATTGGTAGCTTGATGGGGATAGCATTGAATCTGTAAATTACTTTGGGCAGTATGGCCATTTTCACGATATTGATTCTTCCTAACCAGGAACATGGAATGTTTTTTCATCTGTTCGTGTCCTCTCTTATTTCATTGAGCAGTGGCTTGTAGTTCTCCTTGAAGAGGTCCTTTACATTCCTTGTTAGTTGTATTCCTAGGTATTTTATTCTCTCTGTGGCAATTGTGAGTGGCAGTTCGTTCTTGATATGGCTCTCTTTAAGTCTGTTATTGGTGTATAGGAATGCTTGTGATTTTTGCACATTGATTTTGTATCCTGAGACTTTGCTGAAGTTGCTTATCAGTTTCAGGAGATTTTGGGCTGAGACAATGGGGTCTTCTTGATATACAATCATATCATCGGCAAATAGAGACAATTTGACTTCCTCCTTTCCTATTTGAATACCTTTTATTTCTTTTTCTTGCCTGATTGCTCTGGCTAGAGCTTCCAGTACTATATTGAATAGGAGTGGTGACAGAGGGCATCCTTGTCTAGTGCCAGATTTCAAAGGGAATGCTTCCAGTTTTTGCCCATCCAGTATGATATTGGCTGTTGGTTTGTCGTAAATAGCTTTTATTATTTTGAGATAGGTTCCGTCAATACCTAGCTTATTGAGGATTTTTAGCATAAAGGGCTGTTGAATTTTGTCAAAGGCCTTCTCTGCATCAATTGAGATAATCATGTGGTTTTTGTCTTTGGTTCTGTTTATGTGGTGTATTACATTTATAGACTTGTGTATGTTGAACCAGCCTTGCATCCCCGGGATGCAGCCTACTTGATCATGGTGGATTAGCTTTTTGATGTGCTATTGCAATCGGTTTGCCAGTTATTTTTTTTTTTTTTTTTTTTTTTTTTTTGA
>NW_022437712.1:10971-12246 GCF_009761245.1 Sapajus apella
TTTTTTTTTTTTTTTTTTTTTTTTTTTGAGACGGAGTTTTGCTCTTATTACCCAGTCTGGAGTGCAATGGCACGATCTCGGCTCACCGCAACCTCCGCCTCCCAGGTTCAGGCAATTCTCCTGCCCCAGCCTCCTGAGTAGCTGGGATTACAGGCACGCACCACCATGCCCAGCTAATGTTTTTGTATTTTTAGTAGAGACGGGGTTTCACCATGTTGACCAGGATGGTCTCGATCTCTTGACCTCGTGATCCACCCGCCTCGGCCTCCCAAAGTGCTGGGATTACAGGCTTGAGCCACCGCGCCCGGCCTTGCCAGTTATTTTATTGAAGATTTTTGCATCTATGTTCATCATGCATATTGGCCTGAAGTTTTCTTTTCTTGTTGAGTCTCTACCGGGTTTTGGTATAAGATGATGTTGGTCTCATAAAATGATTTGAGAAGGATTCCCTCTTTTTGGATTGTTTGGAATAGTTTCAGAAGGAATGGTACCAGCTCCTCTTTGTATGTCTGGTAGAATTCGGCTGTGAACCCGTCTGGACCTGGGCTTTTTTTGGGTGGTAAGCTCTTAATTGCTGCCTCAACTTCAGACCTTGTTATGGGTCTGTTCAGGGTTTCGGCTTCTTCCTGGTTTAGGCTTGGCAGGAGGCAAGTGTCCAGGAATTTATCCATTTCTTCCAGGTTTATTAGTTTGTGTGCATAGAGTTGTTTGTAATAATCTCTGATGATGGTTTGAATTTCTGTGGAATCTGTGGTGATATCCCCTTTTTTCATTTTTTACTGCATCAATTTGGTTATTCTCTCTTTTCTTTTTTATTAATCTGGCTAGTGGTCTGTCTATTTTGTTGATCTTTTCGAAAAACCAGCTCCTGGATTTACTGATTTTTTGAAGTGTTTTTTGTGTCTCTATCTACTTCAGTTCTGCTCTGATCTTAGCTATTTCTTGTCTTCTGCTAGGTTTTGAGTTTTTTTGATCTTGCTCCTCTAGCTCTTTCAATTTTGACAATAGGGTGTCAATTTTTGATCTCTCCTTGCTTCTCATGTGGGCACTTATTGCTATATATTTTCCTGTAGAGACTGCTTTAAATGTGTCCCAGATATTCTGGTATGTTTTGTCTTCATTCTCGTTGGTTTCGAAGAACATCTTTATTTCTGCCTTCATTTCATTGTTTATCCAGTCAACATTCAAGAGCAAGTTGTTCAGTTTCCATGAAGCTGTGCGGTTCTGAGTTAGTTTTTGAATTCTGAGTTCTAACTTGATTGCACTGTGGTCTGA
>NW_022437712.1:12346-28380 GCF_009761245.1 Sapajus apella
TCTAATATTGATAATGAGGTGTTAAAGTCTCCCACTATAATTGTGTGGGAGTCTAAGTCTCTTTGTAAGTCATTAAGAACTTGCTTTATGTATCTGGGTGCTCCTGTATTGGGTGCCTATATATTTAGGATCGTTGGCTCTTCTTGTTGCATTGATCCTTTTACCATTATGTAATGTCCTTCTTTGTCTCTTTTGATCTTTGTTGCTTTAAAGTCTATTTTATCAGAGATGAGAATTGTAACTCCTGCTTTTTTTTGCTTTCCATTTGCTTGGTAAATGTTCCTCCATCCCTTTATTTTGAGCCTTTGAGTATCCTTGCATGTGAGATGGGTTCCCTGGATACAGCACACTGATGGGTTTTGGCTTTTTAACCAATTTGCCAGTCTGTGTCTTTTGATTGGGTCATTTAGTGCATTTACATTTAGGGTTAATATTGTTATGTGTGAATTTGATACTGCCATTTTGGTGCTAGCTGGCTCTTTTGCCCATTAATTGATGCAGGTTCTTCATTGTGTTGATGCTCTTTGCCATTTGGCATGTTTTTGGAGTGGCTGGTACTGGTTGTTCCTTTCTATGTGTAGAGCCTCTTTCAGGAGCTCTTGTAAAGCAGGCCTGGTGGTGACGAAATCCTGAGTACTTCCTTGTTCACAAAGGATTTTATTTTTCCTTCACTTATGAAGCTTAGTTTGGCTGGATATGTGATTCTGGGTTGAAAGTTCTTTTCTTTAAGGATGTTGAATATTGGCCCCCACTCTCTTCTGGCTTGTAGGGTTTCTGCTGAGAGATCTGCTGTGAGTCTGATGGGCTTCCCTTTGTGGGTAACCCGACCTTTCTCTCTGGCTGCCCTTAGTATTTTCTCCTTCATTTCAACCCTGGTGAATCTGACGATTATGTGCCTTGGGGTTGCTCTTCGTGAAGAATATCTTTGTGGTGTTCTCTGTATTTCCTGGACTTCAATATTGGCCTGCCTTGCTAGGTTGGGAAAGTTTTCCTGGATAATATCCTGAAGAGTATTTTCCAGCTTGGATTCATTCTCTTCATCGCATTCAGGTACACCTATCAAACGTAGATTAGGTCTTTTCACATAGTCTCACGTTTCTTGGATACTTTGTTCTTTCCTTTTTACCCTTTGTTCTCTAACCATGCCTTCTCGTTTTATTTCATTGAGTCAATCTTCGACCTCTGATATCCTTTCTTCTGCCTGGTCAATTCGGCTGTTGAAACTTGTGCATGCTTCGCGAAGTTCTCGTGTTGTGTTTTTCAGCTCCATCAATTCACTCATATTCCTTTCTAAGTTGTCCATTCTCGTTAGCATTTGGTCAAATCTTTTTTCAATTGTTCTTAGTTTCTTTGCATTGGGTTAGAACATGTTCTTTTAGTTCACAGAAGTTTCTTACTACCCACCTTCTGAAGTCTGATTCTGTCATTTCATCACACTCATTCTCCATCCAACCTTGTTCCCTTGCTGGTGAGGAGTTGTGATCCCTTGTAGGAGGAAAGGTGTTCTGGTTTTGGGTGTTTTCATCCTTTTTGCGCTGGTTTCTTCCCATCTTTATGGATTTATCCACCTGTCGTCTTTGTAGTTGCTGGCTTTCAGATTGGGTCTCTGAGTGGATGTTCTGTTTGTTGATGATGAGGTTATTTCTGTTTCTTAGTTTTCCTTCTAACAGTCTGGCCCCTCTGCTATAGGACTGCCAAGGTTCACTCCAGGCCCTGTTTGCCTGGGGATCACCTGCAGCAGCTGCAGAACAGTAAGGGTTGCTACCAGTTTCTTCTGCTATCTTTGTCCAGAAGGATACCTGCCAAATGTCAGTCTGATCTCTCCTTTATGAGGTGACTCTTTGGATATACAGGGGTCAGGGAGCTGCTTGAGGAGACAGTCTGTCTTTTACAGGAGCTCAAGTGCTGAGCTGTGAACTCCGTTGTTCATTCAGAGTTGCTGGGCAGGTACGTTTAGGTCTGCTGCAGCAGAACTCATAAACCGCTTTTTGTTCCCAGGTGCTCTGTCCCAGGGAGTTAGGGCTTTATTTATGAGTTTCTGTTGTGCTGCCGCCTTTTTTTTTTCTTCAGGGCTGCCCTGCCCAGCAAGGAGGCAGCCTAGTCACTGTCTGCCTGGAGAGGCTTTGCTGAGCTGCTGTGGGCTCCGCCCAGCTGCCCTGTGAACTTCCCTGCAGTCTTGTTTATATTGGCATAGATAGCACTGCCTCGGCAGTGGTGGCCCACCTCTATATTGGCTGACTCTCTCTGTAATGCCAGGTTGCCTCGGCAATGGTGGCCCACTTCTGTATTGGCAGACTCTGTAATGGCAGGTTGCCTTGGCAACAGCGGGCTGCCTCAGCAATGGCAAGTTGCCTTGGGAACGGCAGGCTGCCTCAGCATTGGCTGACTACCTCTGTAGTGGTGGGCTGCCTCGGTAATGGCGGACGCCCCTCCCCCACAGAGCTGGATCGTCCCAGGTTCAGCTGTGCTTGCTGTGAAACTCTCAATCCAGAGAGTTTCTGATTGCTGTTCTTTTGTGGTGGTGGGACCAGCCGAGCCTGATCACCTGGCTCCCTGCCTCAGAGCCTTTTTTTTTTTCTTTTTTATCCCAGGTGTTCCAGTCACCTGTTGAAAGGGCGCCGGGATCTATTTCCCGTGCGGCACCTACTGCGCCAGCTTAAACAGCGGCGCTGAGATTCGTGGCTCTTTTTTTGCTCAGGAATCTCCTGGCCTGGCTTCCTGTTCACTCCCCTCTTTAATCAGATGAATGTACGGCTTCCCGGGGCTCCAATCGCCAGCCAAAAGGGCACCCGGACCAGTGTATCTTGTATGGAGAACCACCGGCCAGGCCACCAACAAAGCAGCCACGGGGGGCAAAGCAGCCCCACCGACCGAAAGAACCGCGCCGGCCAAAACAGCCTCGCTGGCGACCCGTGGGTCTCCTCCGCCTGGGAATCTCCTGGTCCGTGGGCTATAAAAATGCGGCATCCATTCACTCTCTTCGCTTTTACTGGGAGCTGCAATTCCGAGCTGTTCCTAAATGGCCATCTTGGATCGAAATCCGTCATTTCTAACTGAATGAAATATATGCCTTTTTCACGTTTAATGTATTCCCCAGTCTCAACCATGTTACCTACTGTAGGCCCTCTTCTTCATTCTTTAAGACATTATTTTCAGAATGTTAAGACCTTCTGTTCCAATCTGGGTCAGTTTTCTACAGCAAAGCCAAAGTTGCATGTTCACCAAACTGCTTAAGTTTTCCTTGGCACACACAATGAGAGTCTCTCCCAGATCGTCTAGGTGATTTCACGTGATAAATTTTGGCCATTATGGATGCAGTCAGATGCGATGCCCACCATCTGAGAAATCTCCTGTAGTCTGAGAAATCTCCCACACACAGTCTCCAGTATCACCCCTTTCTTTCTTTCTTTTTTTTTTTAATTTATTTTACTTTAGGTGCATACTATATCTGGCATTTCTCCCCATGTTATCCTTCCCCTCACTCCCCACCCCCTGCTGTCTCTCCCCTACCCACCCCCAACTGCCCCTAGTGTGTGATGCTCCTCTCCCTGAGTCCACATGTTCTCGTTGTTCAACACCCACCTATGAGTGAGAACATACCGTGTTTGGCTTTCTATTCTTGTGTCAGTTTGCTGAGAATGATGTTTTCCAGATTCATCCAAGTCCCTGCGAAGGACACAAACTCATCGTTTTTTATGGCTGCGTAGTATTCCATGGTGTATATGTACCACATTTTCTTTGTCCGGTCTATCATTGATGGACATTTGGGTTGGTTCCAGGTCTTTGCTATTGTACACAGGGCTGCAATGAACATGCGTCTTTATAGCAGAACAATTTATAGTTCTTTGGGTATATGACCAGTAATGGGATTGCTGGGTCAAATGGAATTTCTATTTCTAGATCCTTGAGAAATCGCCACACTGTCTTCCACAATGGTTGAACTAATTTAAACTCCCACCAACTGTGTAAGTGTTCCTATTTCTCCACACCCTCTCCAGCATTTGTTGTCTCCAGATATTTTAATGATCGCCATTCTAACTGGCATGAGATGATATCTCAATGTGGTTTTGATTTGCATTTCTCTAATGACCAGTGATGATGAGCATTTTTTCATATGTTTGTTGGCCTCATATATGTCTTCTTTTGAAAAGTGTCTGTTCATATCCTTTGCCCACTTTTGAATGGGGTTGTTTTTTTCTTGTATATCTGTTTTAGTTCTTTGTAGATTCTGGATATTAGCCCTTTGTCAGACGGGTAGATTGTAAAAATTTTTCCCCATTCTGTTGGTTGCCGGTTCGCTCTAATGATGGTTTCTTTTGCTGTACAGAAGCTCTGGATTTTAATTAGATCCCATTTGTTTATCTTGGCCTTTATTGCCATTGCTTTTGATGTTTTAGTCATGCAGTCCTTGCCTATGCCTATGTCCTGGATGGTTTTGCCTACGTTTTCTTCTAGTTTTTTTGTGGTGTTAGGTTTTATGTTTAAATCTTTAATCCATCTGGAGTTAATTTTAGTGTAAGGTGACAGGTGGGGGTCCAGTTTCTGCTTTCTGCACATTGCTAGCCAGTTTTTGCAACACCATTTATTAAACATGGAGTCCTTTCCCCATAGCTTGTTTTTGCCAGGTTTGTCAAAGATCAGATGGTTGTAGATGTGTGGTGTTTCTTCTGGGGTCTCTGTTCTGTTCCATTGGTCTATGTCTCTGTTTTGGTACCAGTACCATGCTGTTTTGATTACTGTAGACTTATAGTATAGTTTGAAGTCCGGCAGTGTGATGCCTCTGGCTTTGTTCTTTTTGCTTAGGATTGCCTTGGCTATGCGGGCTCTCTTGTGATTCCATATGAAGTTTAAAGTAGTTTTTTCCAGTTCTGTGAAGAAGGTCATTGGTAGCTTGATGGAGATAGCATTGGATCTATCGATTACTTTGGGCAGTATGGCCATTTTCACGATATTAATTCTTCCTAACATTCCATGAGCATGGAATGTTTTTCCATCTGTTTGTGTGTCCTCTCTTATTTCCTTCAGCAGTGGTTTGTAGTTCTCCTTGAAAAGGTCCTTCACGTCCCTTGTTAGTTGTATTCCTAGGTATTTTATTCTCTTTGTAACAATTGTGAATGGGAGTTTGCTCTTGATTTGGCTCTCTGTTTGTCTGTTATTGGTATGTAGGAATGCTTCTGATTTCTGCACATTGATTTTGTATCCTGAGACTTTGCTGAAGTTGCTTATCAGTTTGAGAAGATTTTGGGCTGAGATGATGGGGCCTTCTAGATATACAATCATGTCTTCTGCAAAGAGAGACAGTTTGACTTCCTAATTGAATAATCTTTATTTCTTTTTCTTGCCTGATTGCTCTGGCTAGAGCTTCCAATACTATATTGAATAGTAGTGGTGAGAGAGGGCATCCTTGTCTTGTGCCTGATTTCAAAGGGAATTCTTCCAGCTTTTGCCTGTTCAGTATGATATTGGCTGTAGGTTTGTCATAAATGGCTTTTATCATTTTATGATACATTCCATCAATACCTAGTTTATTGAGACTTTTTAGCATGAAGGGCTGTTGAATTTTATCAAAGGCCTTCTCTGCATCTATTGAGATAATCATGTGGTTTTTGTCTTTGGTTCTGTTTATGTGATGGATTACATTTATGGATTTGGGTATGTTGATCCAGCCTTGCATCCCCAGGATGAAGCTGACTTGGTTGTGATGGATAAGCTCCTTGATGTGCTGTTGCAATCTGTTTGCCAGTATTTTGTTGAAGATTTTTGCATTAATGTTCATCATGGATATTGGCCTGAAGTTTTCTTTTTTAGTTGAGTCTCTGCCTGGCTTTGGTATCAGGATGATGTTGGTCTCATAAAGTGAGTAAGGGAGGATTCCCTCCTTTTGTATTGTTTGATACAGTTTCAGAAGGAATGGAACCAGCTCCTCTTTGTACATCTGGTAGAATTTGGCTGTGAATCCGTCTGGACCTGGACTTTTTTTGGTTGGTAGGCTATTGATTGCTGCCTCTACTTCAGCCCTTGTTATTGGTCTATTCAGGGCTTGAACTTCCTCCTGGTTTAGTCTTGGTAGAGTACAAGTGTTTAGGAATTTATCCATTTCTTCCTGGTTTACTGGTTTATGTGAATAGAGCTGTTTGTAGTAATACCTGATGGTAGTTTGTATTTCTGTGGGATCAGTGGTGACATCCCCTTTATCGTTTTTTATTGCATCTATTTGATTCTTCTCCCTTTTCTTTTTCATTAATCTGGCTAGCAGTCTATTTTGTTGATCTTTTCAAAAAACCAGCTCCTGGATTTATTGATTTTTTGAAGGGTTTTTTGTGTCTCTATCTCCCTCAGTTCTGCTCTGGTCTTAGTTATTTGTTGTCTTCTGCTAGCTCTTGAGTTTTTTTGATCTTGCTCCTCTAGCGCTTTCAATTTTGATGATAGTGTGTCGATTTTAGATCTTTCCTCTCTTCTCTGGTGGGCATTTATTTCTATAAATTTCCCTCTTGACACTGCATTAAAGTTGTCCCAGAGATTCTGGTAAGTTGTGTCTTCATTCTGGTTGGTTTCGAAGAACATCTTTATTTCTGCCTTCATTTCATTGTTTATCCAGTCAACACTCAGAAGTAAATTGTTCGGTTTCCAAGTGGCTGTGCGGGTTTGAGTGTGTTTCTTGATCCTAAGTTCTAGTCTGATTGTGCTGTGGTCTGATAGACTGTTATGATTTCTGTTCTTTTGCATTTGCTGGCGAGTGATTTGCTTCCAATGATGTGGTCAATTTTAGAGTAAGTGCAAGTGGAGCTGAGAAAAATGTATATTCTGTGGATTTGTGGTGGAGCATTCTGTATATGTCTATTAGGTGCACTTGGTCCAGCTCTGCATTCAAGTCCTGGATATCCTTGTTAATTTTCTGTCTCATTGATCTGTCTAACACTGACAGTGGAGTGTTGAAGTCTCCCACTATTATTGTGTGGGAGTCTAAATCTTGTTTTAGGTTGTTAAGAGCTTGCTTTATGTATCTGGGTGCTCCTGTGCTGGGTGCGTATATATTTAGGATAGTTAACTCTTCTTATTGGATTGATCCTTTTACCATTATGTAGTGTCCTTCTTTGTCTCTTTTGATCTTTGTTGGTTTGAAGTCCATTTTATCAGAGACTAGGAGTGCTACCCCTGCTTTTTTTTGTTCTCCATTTGCTTGGTAAATTGTCTTTCATCCCTTTATTTTGAGTCTATGTGTGTCTTTTTATGTGAGATGGGTTTCCTGAATACAGCACGCTTATAGATTTTGACTTTTTATCCAGTTTGCCAGTCTGTGTCTTTTGATTGGGGCATTTAGGCCATTTACATTCAATGTTAATATTGTTATGTGTGAATTTGATCCTGGTATTTTGTTACTGGCTGGTTTTCTTTCCCATTAGTTGATTCATTTTCTTCATTGCATTTTTGGTCTTTGCCAACTGGTTTGCTTTTGCAGTGACTGGTACTTGTTCCTTTCCATGCTTAGTGTTTCTTTCAGGAGCTCTTGTAGGGCAGGTCTGGTGGTGACAAAATCTCTCAGTAATTGTTTGTCCGTAAAGGATTTTATTTCTCCTTCACTTACGAAGCTTAGTTTGGCTGGATATGAGATTCTGGGTTGAAAGTTCTTTTCTTTAAGGATGCCAAATGTTGGCTCCCACTCTCTTCTGGCTTGTAGGGTTTCTGCTGAGAGATCCACTGTGAATCTGATTGGCTTCCCTCTGTGGGTGACCTGACCTTTCTCTCTGGCTGCCCTTAGCATTTTTTCATTCATTTCAACCCTGGTGAATCTGATGATCATGTGCCTTGGGGTTGCTCTTCTTGAGGAATATCTTTATGGAGTTCTCTGTATTTCTTGAATTTGAAATTTGGACTGCTTTGCTAGGCTTGGGAAGTCCTCCTGGATTATATCCTAGAGCATGTTTTCCAGCTTTGATTCATTCTCCCCATCATTTTCAGGTACACCAATCAAGCATAGATTAGGTCTTTCACATAATCCCATATTTCTTGGAGGATTTGTTCATTTCTTTTCACTCTTTTTTCTCTTGTCTTGCCTTCTCTTTTTATTTCATTGAGTTGATCTTCAATCTCTGATATCCTTTCTTCTGTTTGATCAATTCGGCTATTAAAACTTGTGTTTGCTTCACGTAGTCCTTGTGCTGTGTTTTTCAACTCCATCAAGTTGTTTATGTTCTTCTCTAAGCTGGTTATTCTAGTTAGCATTTCATCTAACCGTTTTTCAAGGTTTTGGTTTCTTTGCATTGAGTTACAACATGTTCCTTTAGCTCAGGAAAGTTTGTTATCCACCTTCTGAAGCCTGTTCCTGTCAATTCATCACACTCCTTCTCGGTCAAGTTGTGATCCTGTGTTGTTGAGAAGTTGTGATCTCTTAGAGAAGAGGTGTTCTGGTCTTTGATGGTTTCATCTTTTTTGCACTGTTTTTTTCCCATCTTTGTGGATTTACCTGACTGTGGTGTCAGGGAGCTGCTTGATGAGGTCACTTGTCTGCCTGTGGTGGCACTAACTGGGTTTCTAGGGACTCCTTCAGGTTACTAGGGAAGCTTCCTGTGTCTTTTTTGTTTATACTGGGAGATTAGGCCTGCTTCTTCCGCTGACCTGTAGGTGCTGCTGGGTTGTCAAGAATGCCGTCAGGTTGCTACATAGGCTTCCTGTGTTTTTTGTTAAAATATGTAGCCCAGTCCCACCCCTCTAGTGGTGGGTTGTGCCCTTTCTCCACTGGGCTGGATCTTTCAGGGTTCAGTTCAGACTGTGGCACTGGCTGTGCAGCCCACTAGAGTCAGAGCTGCAGCCCTCCGGGGTCTGTGGGGGAGGTTAGGGACCCACCCAGCCACACCAGGCTGTCCCCCACTTTCAGCTTCCTCTCTCTCCAGTCATTGGGTAGGGGCCCACCCAGCTGCTCCCGCTTACAGCTCCCTCTCTCTCCGGGGGGGGGGGGTGTGGGGGGAAGGTGCGATAGCTCAGTCTGCAGGTTCTCCTGGCTGCCTTTTGGGCTTATGCATCTGCTTAGGTCTTTGCGCCAATCCGGGACACTGTCCTGGATTATTATTCAACTCCACGCTTGTAATTCCCGGCGCTTGACTGGCAAAGATCCCCTGTTCTGTGTATTGCTGAGGCTCTGGGGGAAGCGCTGTATCTGGACCGGAGTGCCAGAGGGGGAGCCTCCGACTCACCGGTCAGATGCACTTTCTGGGTGAAGCAGCACCCCTCCCCACCTCAGTCTGCCCTGAGTGGGCTTTGCTCACCATTAAACCAGATCTGTTGAAATGCACCTGGTACCTCGGTTGGAGCTCAGAGATCTCTGGATTTCTGTGTCTCTCTGTCTGGGTGTTGTGCACTGGAGTTGTGTCTATTCAGCCATCTTGGATCCCACTCCACCCCTTTCAGTACAGTCTCGGGCTGATGATGTTGATGTGTTGATCAACATCAACATCTGTGTAGATGATCTATGTCGGTGATGATGGCATCACAGCATAGAAGACGTCTGTATATTTGAGAAAACACTTGGACAAAAGCCACCCCGGATCCAGTATTTTAGACTGTATGAATAAAAAAATGAACGTTATGGTTTCTGGAAGTTTTTGGATTCAGCAGTTAGCAAATTCTGATTAGTTCAGAAATCAGTGCTGCACGGAGTGCCACAAACTCTCACATGTAGCACTGGCTCAGTGGTCAAGTGGTGGGCAGCAAGAACATTGACATCAGACTGTGGAAAGATTAAGGCCCATGTTATGCACGTCTGACAAAAGTGTCACCGGCATTAGCTTTGCAAACATCACTTGCTCAATGACCAGTGGATTTAGGGGATGTGGATGGAAAGAATACAACCGTTAATGACTATATTTGCCAGGCGATTGCAAGAAAGAGAACAGCTCAGAGAGCACTGACTGATTTGCAAGCAGAAAAGCAAGAGAAGAGAGAATCCAAAGATTCGAAGTCTAAAAAGACTGAAAAGCTAACTTCAAGTTTATAAATAAACTTCTAAAATTATTTGAAAATAAAAAGTTTTATTTCCTCCTCAAGCTGTGTTTTTTTTTTCCTCTTATGGTTCTTGCTAGAACATTCAAAACAATGTTGGTTATAAGTGATGAGACCAGACGTTTTTGTTTGGTTGCTAATCTTGGGAGAAAAGGATTCTGTTTTTTCCCTATTCAATATTAGCTGTGGGATTTTTTAGATGTCCTTAATTAGTTTGAGGAGTTTCTTTCTTTTGCCTATTTGCTGAGAGTTTTTGCCATGAATAGTTGTTGAATTTTGTCAAATGCCTTTTCTGCATCTTTAGAGATGCTTATAGATTTTCTCCTTTACTCTGTTAAAATGGTCAATTACACTGATAAATTTTCAAATGCTAAATCAATTTTCTTTCCTGGATTAAATTACAATTGGCTATAATGTGTTATCCTTTTTATATATTTTTGAATTAAATATGTAAATATTTTATTAAGAATGTTTGTATTTATGATCATGAAGTATATAACATAGTTTTATTTCCTTGCAATGTGTTTTTGTGGTTTTGGTATCAGGTAAATACTATCCTCATAAGATAGGAAGTATTCCTTTCTCTTTTATTTTTTGAAGGAATTTGTGTAGAATTGATGTTGTTTCTCTCTAAAATATTTAAACTATTTTGTCAATAAAACTATTTGGATCTGGAGCTTTCTTTAGGGGATGTTTCAAAATTAAAAATTTATTTTCTTTAATAGATGAAAGACTATTCAGATATTTTTATGTGTGAGTTTTGGTAATGTTTCACACAAATAATTTGTTCATTTCATCTAGGTTTCAAATTTACCAGAATGTTGTTCATAATATGCCTTTATTGTCATTGTAAAGTTTGTAGTATCTCTATTGATGTCGCTCTTTTTATTCCTAATATTATATTGATCATTAGTGTCTTATCTCTTTTCTTGATTTATCAATCTAGTTGAGGCTTATTAATTTCATTGATGCTTTCAAGTGTCTTTTTTAGTTTTATTTATTTTTTCAATTGGTTTCCCATTTTAATTTAATTTAATCATCTATTTTTTATTTAGATTTAAATTTAATTTGCTCTAGTTTTTCTGGGAAACTTAATTTATTACTCTGGACCTTTCTTCTTCTTTCTTCTTTCTTCTTTCTTCTTCTTCTTCTTTCTTCTTTCTTCTTTTTCCCCCATAGTAACTACCCTATCATATGAACTTTTCTTCTTTTCCAATGTAACATTTAAAGCTATGCGTTTCTTTATAAGCACTATGTTGCAGCATCCTACAAAATTTTGATATGCTGTCTTTTCACTATCATTCAATTAAGAATATTATATATTTTTTCTCTATTTTTTATTTAAGTCATGAGTTAGCTATATGTGTGCTTTTTAACTTCTAAATATCTAGGGGTTTTCCAGCTAGATTGTTATCTTCCAACTGTAGTTTTTAATTTAATTTTATTATGGTCAGAGAATATAGTCTATATGATTTCAAGCTTTTAAATTTATCAAGCCTATAGTTTACATTGATGAATGTTCCATATGCACTTGAAAAAAAAAATGTATCCTGTTGTTGATATAATGCTTTGTAAATATCAATTCAGTTAACTTAGTTAATTGTATTGTTCAAATCCTCTGTGCCCTTACTGATTTTCTACTTGTTCTATCAATTACTAAGAGAGGAGTTTTGAAGTTTCCAATTATAATTGTGAATTTGCCTGTTTCTCCTTTAAGTTCTATAAATTTTTACTTTATGTGTTTTGAAGGTTTGTAATTATGTGCATATACTCTTAGGGTTTTACGTATTATTGATTACATTGGTCCTTTGTCATTATAAAATGTACCTTGTTATCTCCAGTCATATTAATTGACCTGAACTCTACTTTTTCTGATATTAAGATAGGCAACCCACCTTTAGTGTTTTCATGAATTATCTGCTTTTCTAGCCTTTTAAAACTATCTACAGGCTAGGCACTGTGGCTCACGCCTGTAATCCCAGCAGTTTGGGAGGCTGAGGCAGGCAGATCACAAGGTCAAGAGATGGAGACCATCCTGGCCAACATGGTGAAACCCTGTCTCTACTAAAAACTACAAAAATTAGCTGGGCGTGGTGGCACATGCCTGTAGTCCCAGCTACTCGGGAGGCTGAGGCAAGAGAATTGCTTAAACCCAGGAGGCAGAGATTGCAGTGAGCCAAGATTGCGCCACTACACTCCAGCCTAGCACCTGATGACAGAGAAAGAGTCTGTCTCAAAAAAAAAAAAAAAAAAAAACAACTATCTACATATTTAAATATTTTTAATGTGATAAAAAACACATGGCATTAAATTTACCATTTAACCATCTTTAAGTGTACAGTTCAGTGGTGTTAAATATATTTATACTGTTGTACAATAGATCTCTAAAACTTTTAAATCTTATGTGTATTTATATTTAAAGTTTATTTCTTGTCACTACCACATACTTGCATCTTGGATTTTTTTCAATCTGTCTCTGACTTTTGAGTATTTAAGTCATTTACATTTAGTGTAATTATCAGTATAGCTGGGTTTAAATCTACCAGCTTTTTATTAGTTTGTTTATTGAGACACAGTCTCTTTCTGTGTCACCTGCAACCTCTGCCTACCAGGTTCAAGTGATTCTTGTGCCTTAGCCTCCCGAGTAGCTGGGATTACAGGAGTGTGCCACCACACCCAGCTAGTTTTTGCATTTTTAGTAGAGACAGGATTTTGTCATGTTGGCCAAGCTGGTCTTGAACTCCTGGTCTCAGGTGATCAGCCATCCTCAGCCTGCCAAATTGCTGGGATTACCGGTGTAAGCCACCATGCCCAGCCAACTTTCTATTAATTTTTAATTTGTTCTATTTCTGTTTTTTCTGTTTTCCTGCCTTCTTTTTGATTAATTATTTTGTGGTATTCCATTTTGTCTCATCTATAGGCTTATTAAACAAGCAGAAAGTTTTTAGTGGTTGATATAGGATTTACAGTGTATATCTTTAATTTATAACAGCTCGCTTTTAAATAATATACTATATAATATATAGAGTAAAAATTGTATGATGGTATACTTTCATCTTCTCCCTCCCTTCATTTGTGCTGTTATTAACATATATTTTTACTTCCACATGTTATAAACTTCACAATACATTTTTATTAGTTTTGCTTTAAATAGAAATATTTATTCAAAAGAGAAAAATAATATGATTTTATATTTGTACCAGAATTACTATTTCTGGAGTTCTTTATTCCTTTGTGTGGGTCAGACTATCCACGCTTCTTCTGCCTCAACAATTTTATTTACCATTTCTTTTAGTTCCAGTTTGTTAATGATAAAATCTCTATTTTCATCTGAAAATACTTTCCATTTCCCCTTCACTTTGGAGGACAGTTTTACTAGCTATAGAATTTAGAATTTCTTTCAGCAAATTGTCTTTTGGCTTTTCTAAGAAGTCATGGTCATCCTCTCTTTGGTTTCCCTTTGATAACTTTATAACATGTTTTTTACCTTTGGCTGATTTTAATATTTTTTGTTTTATTCTTGAAATTCAGCAAATTGATTATCATGTATTTTCTGTGTGTGTGGGGGTGTTCATATGTGTGTTTGTGTGTGTGTTTAGCCTGCCTTGGGTTGGTTGTGCTTCTTGAATTGGATGTTTGAAAAATGTTCTGCCTTTATTCAACCACTTTTTCTGTTCCTTTCTCTATTTGCAACTCCAAAGCAACTTATAATGCATGTAAGACTGCTTGATGTTATCTCATAGGTAACTGAGGCTCTCTTCACTTTTTGTTTTTCTTTGTGCTTTAGTTTGAATAGTTTCCATTGCTATGTCTTCAAGTTTTTATTTTCTGTTCTGCAGTGTGTAAGCTACTGCTAAGCTTATTTAGTGCAGTTTTCACTTTATATATTGCATGATTCAGCTCTAGAAGTTTTATTTGGTTCTTTTATTATGGCTTCCATTTCTCTCCCTATCATATTACCTTTAAGACCTTAAACATGTTTATGAAAGCTGTTTTAAAGTTCTTGCATGCTAATTCCATCAACCTTGTCATTTCTGGGTTTGTTTCCATTGTTACTTTTATCCTGATTATGGATCATATTTTCCTGCTTTGATAGCATTTTTCACTGGATGTTGGACGTTGTGATTATTATATTCTTAAGTGTCTGGATTTTGTTTTCTTCCGCTAAATTTTTTGTTTTTTGTTGTTGTTTTTGCAGGCAGTTAAATTAGTTATGGAGCCCCTTGATACTTTAGAGGCTTGTTTTTTAAGATTTAAGATAAGCTTTGTTAAAATTAGATTAAAAGTCTGGAATAGTTCTTGCTTTAGTGCTAGTTTTGCCCTGCTTTCAAGATATGGCCCTTGTGGGGTCTCCGTGGAATATCTCAAGTATTCATCAAGGTCTTTCCACTGTGATTAGTTAGAACTAGAATTCGGTGGGAGTTCTTAGAGTTGTTCAGCACAACCAACCGAAAGCAGGCTAAACACACACACACACACACACACACACACACACACACACACACCCCATAATCAATCTGCTGAATTTCTCTGGTGGTTTGTCTTTGCTCAGCTTGTTTGACTGTCACTGTATATATGTACAGCTTAGCACCTAGCTATTCATTCTGTGAAATCCTTACGGAAATTCCTAGAGCTCTTTCTGTGTATAGCTTCTTTGTCAACAGCACTCTGTGCAGCAAACTCCAGCTGCCTTAGCCTCCCCAAACTTTGTCTCTGAGCGCTTCCTTTCTTTACCACCTTTGGAGAGGAGCAGCTCTGGAGATGTCTGAATCTTGAAACTGACACTTGCAACTGAAACCCAGAAAAGTAATGTATGAAGCTGAAAATGTGCTGGGGGATGACACATAACATTAAGATTAAATTTGGTAAAGAATCCATCATGCTGGAAACATTCCTGTCTTAAAACTTGGCTGATTTAAATAGGTTTTCAAAGTGGTTTACGTATGTTTACATAAATACTAAAACATTCCCAGAGGTGTCAATTCATTGATAAGCAGTGTCCTCTGGAGAAGCAATCTTACCATCATCTCTGAAAGTAGTTCAAATACTCAGTATAACTCACTACAGAGAGCTAGCAAGTATTCCTATCCTTCTCTGACTCTTGCTCTTGATAGGCTGGACAACAGAGTAACCACCCATGAATAATATATTCAGATTAAAACACAACACATCGAGCTAGACAAACACTGTTTCCACCCACATGTATCTAAGGATTATCGCTTGGCTCATTAATGACAATGGATTTACAAGTAAGCTGTCACACTCTTTGAAGAAAGAAAAATAAATTATACATGGAACTTGTATCCACATGTTATCTGCTGAATTATTAATTAAATGAGATGCTTCTGTGTGGAAGGAAGGCCGCGTGGTCTTCAACCTTCTCTGTACATTAGAATCCCCTGAGGATTTGGGAAAACTCGGAGTAACCTGCCCAAGCACTAGACCAGCAGTTCCCTGGCTCCGAGTGAGCACCAGGAATTCAGCTGGTGACGGCCGGCCGCACCTAGACTTTCTGAGTAGTGAGTCTGAACAGGGCCCAACAACTGGCATTTCTAACAACTTCCCAGATAATGCATCTGTCAGAGGTGTTTGAACCAGAGCAACTCCATCTTGAATAGGGGCTGGGAAAATAGGGCTGAGACCTAGGGGCTGCATTCCCAGGAGGTCAGGCATTCTAAGTCACAGGATGAGATAGGTCCGCACAGGACACAGGCCATAAAGACCTTGCTGACAAAACACGATGCTGTATAGAAGCCATTAAAACCCATCAAAACCAAGATGGCCAAGAAAGTGGCCTCCGGTCATCTTCACTGATCATTATATGCTAATTATAATGCACTCGCAAGCTAAAAGACACTCCCACCAGCACCAGGACAGTTTGCAGATGCCATGGCAACGTCAGGAAGTTACCCTATATGGTCTAACAGGGAGGAATCCTTAGCTCCAGGAATCGCCCACCCCTTTCCCAGAAAACTAATGAATAATCCACCCCTTGATTAGCATATAATCAGGAAATAACCATAAGTATCCTTAATCAA